>NW_026126091.1:0-247347 GCF_943737965.1 Phodopus roborovskii | reverse complement strand
GAGTCAGGAAACCTGTCTTAAAGGAGCCGCAGAAATTTTTGCTTGTCTCACACAAAACAGAATCCAACCGAGAAAAATGCTGCTACCAAGAAACCTTGCTTGTCACTGTTCTTTTGTTTTTAAAACCCTTTTTAAAGCTTTTGTTAAATTTTAAGTGGAAGTTCTTATTAGCCACGTGGGTGCCATTTTACCCCATTTCTGCTGATATATGTATTTCTCTTACCAGGGAGCCTGCCGGCATACTGCTTTCTCCCGACTCTCCATCTTGGCTCCTCCTTACTACTTCCTCTTTCCTCCTCATCTCCTAGTCCCTCCTATCTTCCTTTTCTATTGGCCAACTGTGCTTTATTATTAACCAGTATGAGAAACATATACAGAATGACATCTCCCATCACCTTTCCCTTCCTCCCTCCCTCTTTCGCTCCCACCCTCTCTCCCTCTTTCCCTCCCTCTGTCCTTCCTTCATAAGTGAACAAAAATTTGTTGACTGTTTTCTTAGCAGTGGAATTGTGAAAGGTCTTGGCTTTGCCTAATATTTTGCAGCTACTGGGAAGATGGATCACTTTAATACAGTATGGGACATGATACTGAAGAAAGAATTCACATAGCCTGTGAGATCTATACATTAAGGTAAAATTAATAAAGTAGAATTATCTAAAACAAAAAATGTGATTTATCACCTTCTCAATAATACATGAGTCAAAAAAAAAATCATTATCAAATTAGTGATAATGAAGTACCAAATATTGTGACATGCAGTTTTAAGAAATATTAAAAAGAAAATGTATAGTTTCAAATCCTAAAATTAAGAGAAAAAGGATTAATGAGTCATGCATCCAACTCAATTTTTTAATAAAACAAACAAAAAAAGAATTAGTGGTGTAATTCCTCCAAAAATGAAAGGAAATGATAAACAAGAATGGGGATACAACCAGTAGTGACTTTTTGAAAGAACTGGTAAAATGCAAAATTTCCTGTGAATATGTCTCAAAAAAAAAAAAAAAAAAAAAAAAAAAAAAAAGGGAAGAAAGTAGGAGGAAATAACTGTGCAAATGAGGAAAAGTTAATAGAAAACATTATGAAAAATGTATACTGAAACTTAGAAAACAGGTAAAAATGTTAAGAAAATATAGTTTATTCAGGGTAGGTAGGTAGCTCAGAGGGTAATACCCCAGCAATCACTAAAATAGGAGCACTCCTGTAACCCTAGTGCTGGAATCAAGACCAGCATATCTCAGGCACTCACTATCCAGCTGACCTAGAAAAATAATCACAAAGTTTACACTCAATGACAAACCCAGTTTCAAAAAAGGAGAAGTGAGGAGGAAGGTATCCTGGAATCAACCTATAGTTTCCATATGTGCCCTTTTGGGACACACCCACCCCCCTACACACAAACACACTCACACACTTGCACAACCCCAATCATAAATCAAAAAATAAAATAAAGTTTATACCTGATAAGGTTTATGACATTAAAGTAATTGAATCAGTAGAAACAAACCTAGCAAATGTTTCCTCCCACATCCAAAAACAAACAAAAAACCAAAACCAAACTAAACCAAACCAAAATAAAAAACAAAAAACAAAACAAAACAAACAAACAAACAAACAAAAACTAGGCAGAGATTATTTTACAGGAAAACTCCTATATAATATCCCTAAACCATAGTTCTTATCTATGCAAATACAGGAAATAGATAAAGAAGAATTATACTTCACATGATTTGCATAAGACTACTTTTGGCAGCCAACCCAACTTGAACAAACCAAATTTTGTCAAGTTAGTTTCATGAAATAATGGAGCAGAAGAAGAGTTGAACATTAGAACCTAGGGATACATGAAATTGAGCCATATAAAATTGATAATGTAAGACCCATTGCTATCATGAAAAGGATCATTTCATATGGATCAAGCTAATAATTCACCATCTAAACAAACTATGGAAGAATGATAGGCAGCTATCTTATAAGGTCAAGAAAAACTGTTATGTCAAAAATTAGAATTAGTGGTACAACATTATAAATATTCCTTTAGAAATTAAGAATAAGACAAAGAGTCGTTAGTGTGTCTATTCATTGTCATATTATTACTACACATGCACTGGGAAGAAAGAAACAAAATTTTAGGAAAGTTTCTCAATTTTGTTACGTAAATAATTCAAGGGAATTTACAAATTATACAAATTCAAATAATTCAGCAATGGTTGCTTGAAATAGGTAGCACAACACAAAAATTGAGTTTCTAAATACCCCAAATAAATCACTTCCCAAATAAGGGTTAACATGCATGTCTAAAAGTTTTTGAGAACATTTCAGAAGTATAAAAGAAAAAAAATATGGTAACTAAAATAAATGAAGAATTATAGGTAAAACCACTTGGGGTTTTTAACCTCATCTCAGGATTCAAAGCTGTTTGAAAAATTCAGTATTATTTAAATACAATGGAGGACTTATATGGAATTTTAATCTTGCTGTCAGATTTTTACGGAAGCAAAAAAGGGGCAGTAATAGTCAAAGCAATGTTTGAAATAATTTAGAGAACTGTCTTAACAGATAACATATTTTTATGTCAATATGTATTTGGTGTGTATGTGTGTTTAGGTATGTATGTGTGCATGTGTGTACGTACACATGTATGTGGAGACCAGAGGTCAAAACTTACCCAACTGCCTTTTCCCTTACTTTTTTGATTTGAGGGTCTCCCACCAAACCTGGATCTTGCTAATTTGGCTAATATGGGTGGCCAGCAAGCCTCTGCAATCCCTTTGTTTCTGAGTTCCCAGTGTACGGGTTATAGGAATGTACCAGCCACCATGTCTGGCTTTTATGTCAGTACTGGGGATCAGAGAAAGGTCACAATTCTGATCATAGCAAACACTTTACTGATTGAGCCATCTCTTCAGCTCAGATAACACAATCTACTAAAAGTTAAAAGTTATTGCAGTTAAGATATTATCTTGGAAGTAGGCTTAATAGATAAACCAAATGAAATTAAACATGCAGAAATAGCTTCCACATTTGTGAGAGCTCAACATATGACAGGACCAGCAGCACAGATCAATTGGCATGTATTTTTTTCTTTCCAAGGGCTCTGTACATTCTTTTTTTTTTTTTTTTTAGCACAAACTTGATTGTTAAAACAACAGAGAATCCTTTGCAATTCTTCGATCCTGTAGCTGGAAATCAAGGTCTTGTCAGAGACATGTTTCCATTTCAGACTCCAGAGGAGAAGCTTTTCTCACTTCTTCTGTCTTCCTGTGGCTGGTGGGAACATGACAGTGTCTGCCTTCTCTTATCTACGTGTCTTGCTCTTCTCATAAGGAGAACTGTTGCCTTTAAGACCCGTCAGCTGAGAAATCCAGGATGTTCTCATTTCCAGACCCGTCACTCAATTACATACACAAAGACCATATTTTAAAAATTAAGGTTACATTCATGGGCAACAGGGATTAGGATATGTGTGTGGGGGGGATGGGAACTGTATGACTTGCTATAGAAGGTGAAGAACAGTCTTCAATAGCTATTGCTGAGGCATTTGCCTTTTCACATAGAAAACAATTGCATTCTTGAATTTCGTAATATCAAAACCAAACTTCCATATGGACATAATATCTGAGTTCAGTAAAGACAACTAAAATGGAGAAGAAAATATGTGTAATGTTATTATTATCTGGATAACTGTCCTAAACAAGCAACAACTAAGATGGGCAAAGGTATAAATAAGCAATTCATAGCAGAAGATGAAAACCAATAACAATATACTCAAACTTCCTAGCAATTTGGGAAATTAAATCATAATGCGAGGTGAGATTCCCCCTTGTAAACAATAGACTTGAAATATAGAAAAGCCTGTGATTTGCATTCAGAACTAGAACTTCACAATTTCTCAGGAGATCTATGCAAAACTGCTCTTTTTCAGTTTTCAACGAAAATAGAGAAGAAATAGGAATATGGCAATGAATTGTCTAGGGCAGGCATAGAAATAAGAGCCAGGCAAAGAGCAATTGGAACCACATCAAAACTGTCTTCTGGACATGACTGGACTGCAGCACTCATGAACGCACAGTGTCTGTGGTTGTCTGCACAAGGCCTGCACCAGATCAAGCCAGTCAACATTCTAGCATGGAAAGTAGAGGGAGTCATGAGCCCAGACCCGTAGATATGGAGCTTTTGACAGATAATAGCTTCTGGAGAAAGGAGAGTCAGTTTTCTTTAAAAATGTGGTCCCTGGGAGGTTGACCATGCTGCAGTAGATGATCTCATACCCAGTGGTATACAGGTATCACAAATTGGACTGGGCAGGTTATAAAATGAAAGAACACAAATTAGGAGAGAATAGGGGTACATCTTAGGGTACACTGAAAGTACACTCTATGCATTTATAAAATTCTGAAAAAATTAGTAAAATATTGGAATTATAATTCAGCGATTATTTATCAGTACATGTCAGTTTTATCCTATATTTTGAGTTCTTGTCCTAAGCATGCTCATCCCTAACAATGCATATGATTCAAATATCAGAGAAATTTTATTTTCCCTGAACTTGAGATTATAAATCCTAATTGCTTATTTACCATTTACATCACAGACAATATGTCAGAAATTATGAAACTTGAAGACTTTATGACATTTTTATTCCCTGATCTCAGGTTTACCATGAGTACAATTATTAATTGAAAATGAACAAAATCTGATCCAAGAATAAGAAGGCTTAAACATAGAACATGTTGGTGGGATGAGATAAAAACATTAGAGAAATGCTAATTATCAGAGCTGACTGTTTCTGAATACATACTATGTAACAAGCTTAGTAAAATGTTCTTAAATGTAAATTCTTCATTAACATTTGTATTCACTTTATTAAAATAGTAATCATGTAAGTAAGGACAAGTGCTTAAAAACACACATACTAGAACTTGATGAGCACTGTGGACATCTCAGATCTGGAATCAGTGACCAAAGTTTGTTACCAGCTGTTTTCCTGACAGCCTGGTCCAACAGCTGTGTCAGCCCCAAAGAACACACAGAGACACTGTGTAAGATATTAAGGTATTGGCCTGTTGCTAACGTTCCTTATTGGCTAGCTTTGCCTTAAATATTAACCCATTTCTATCAATCGAAGTGTTTCCATGTGGTCTTATCTTACCAGAGAGAACCTCTTTTCTCAAGTACCTACATTTTGAATCTTCTCCTACATCTCCCAGAATCCTTCTTGTCTCCTAGTACCACCTGTCTTGCCTTCCTATTTGCAAACAGTGCTTTATTCATTAACCAATAAGAGAAACATATTTGCAGAATGACATCTCACATCAAATGTGCAAGTTACATCATGCTTATCTATGGAGGGCAGAGAGATATATTCAGAGAGACTCTAGCAGTGCTTCATTGTTTCTTGGTTATGGGAGTTTATGCTGTATGATTTGGGGTAGAGATGTAGCTCAATACCAGCACCAACACACACACACACACACACACACACACACACACACACACACAGAGAGAGAGAGAGAGAGAGAGAGAGAGAAGAGAGAGAGAGAGAGAGAGAGAGAGAGAGAGAGAGAGAGAGAGAGAGAGAGAGCTATGGTATTCCTGTATGATTTAGTGTTGAGATTTTGTTAGGTATAAAATAGAGTCAATTTGCTTAGGCTAATCTACACTACCCAAGATTCCCTTTTTTGCTTGTCTCTGGTTAATATGAGCCACATGGAAGTTCTGAAGAGATTTTGAAGTCTAAAAGGAGACAGCTGCCATATTTGCCATTTTGTGGTATACACACACATTACTTACTTTCTTGGTGTGACTCATGCATTGGGCTCTTTGCTGGGTGTTTTTGCTTCTTTAGGATAGGCTCATGTGCTACTTATTTGTTTGTATTTGTTTGGTTTTGTTTTGTCAGCCTGAGACAACTAGTTATTTGGGAAGGAGAACGTCAATTGAGAAAATGTCTCTCTCAGATTGCCTCTAGGCAAGTCCTTAGGGCATTTTTTTTCCTAATGAATGATATGGGAGGTCCCAGATGACAGGTGATAGGGTTATTACCACTGTATAGATGGTAACACTGGACTGGTGGTCCAGAATTGTATATGAAATCAAACTGAACAAGCCATAAGGAATACGCCAGTCAGATTCTTCCTCCAGTTTCCTGCCTTGACTACCCACCCTGAGTTTCTTAGATGATGGGCTATGATGTGAAAATCTAAGGTGAAACACACCCTTTCCTCCTCAAGTTGTTTTGGTTATGATGTTTTATCACAGCAGTAGAACCCCTAACTAAGATGCATGGATGGTATCTGAGGCAACAAGAACAGATACTGATTTCAGTCCATCTTTGTGATTTTATATAGGTTTCCAACTCATGATCCTGGAATCTCTGCCAGTTTTGTGTCCTTCCCTTTCTTACTGCTTTCCCTGTGGACTTCCAATCTTAGCATTAAGTGTGAAGACTGCCTCAATAATTTAACTAACTCCCATAGTTATGCTAGTCATTGTCTATGATAAATCCATATCTGTACATAGTTGTCCCTCACTATTCCAGGGGTACTGGCTGCAAGACTCTAACAGATTAAAAAAAATTACAGATGCTCAGTCCCCTTATATAAAATGGTGTAGTGTTTGAATAGAACATGTGTACATGCTGCGATAAACTTTTACCAACTCTGGATTATTTTTAATATCTAATACAGTGTAGATGCTATGGAAGTAGTTTCTGAGTATTGTTTAGGTAAGAATTACAAGGAGATAAAGTCTGTATATGTACAGTAGAGATGCAATTATTTTATTTTCATGTTTTCAACACCTAGTGTATTGAATCTGTGGGCTCAGAAAAATGGATTTAAATGTTCTCCCCTTTATCTAGCTATAATATATATATTTATATATATTTATATATATGTACATATATTATATATGTATATTATATACACAGTATATTTCTACAGGTAATTGTTCTGCTTTGCATTAACTCTGAGTAATATGATCAAAATACTTAATGAAATATTGCATTCTTCCCTCATAAAATAAGGGCTCTGAAATAAAATACTTGCAGTGATGGGCTTATGATATATGAAAGTGATGCTAATGTTAACAAAAAATACTTAAGGAAAATTGGTTATTCTTTTTTTTAATCTCCTCCCTTTTGCCCTCCTTCTACCACCTCATAGAATATGTAACACAGACACCATTTTATTTTATTTTATTTTTTATTTTATATAACCAAGTCAATTTAAATGAAAAAAAAACATTTCTAGACAATATTTGGGAATTTGGGCATTGTTCTTTCTGAACTACTTCCTTCTGGTAAGGGGCGATGTCGTGGGTGTTCGAAGAATATTCAGAAATCCTGGTTGTAGTCTGTAAGGCTGCTTTGTCCAGCTGTTTTGAATATAGGATCACCTGGTACTCTGTTTCAGGTGGTCTAGCTTGATCAAACCACATTAGTCTGGAAGGAATCCACATCTTTTCATTTTCTGTGGAAACAAAAATAGAAATCCTTTTCCCCAGTAACTTGTCCTTGAACTTAAATTTTGGAGTCAAAGCATTTTTTTATTTAATTTATTATTTTACATGTCGATCCCAGTTCCCTCTCCCTCCCTTCCTCCCTCCCTTCTTTCCTCCCTCCTTCCTTCCCTTTTACACTCTCTGCCCTCTCACATGCACTTTATCCACCCTCCCCTCCCATCCCCCCACCCCAATTCCATATGTAGGGGAATGCCATCCAGTTGGAGTCATGTAGGTCTGACAGGTCATGTGAAGTACGGACTAGGGCTTCTCTCCTGTCTCTAGATTAAGGCAGTTATCCCTCCATGGGGGATGTGTTCGCAAAGTCCTTTTGTGCACCAGGGATACATCCTGGCTCCACTGTCTGAGGTCCCTTAGAATGCTCAGTCCTTCTAGCTGAGACCCATATTCAGGGGGCCTGAGTCAGTCCCATGCTGGCATCCCAGCTATCAGTCTGGTGGCTCATTAGCTCCTCCTTGTTCAGGTAAGCTGTCTCTATGTGTTTCTGCCACCTGGTCTTATCCTGTCCATCTGCATCTGAGTTCTACTTCGACTCAGTGTTTATGTATGGGTGTTTGCTCCTGTTTCCAACAGGCATTAGTTGAGGGCTCCATGGATAAGTTAGTTGTTGATCTCACTCTCTGGGAAGGGCATTTATGATAGCCTTTCCACGGAAGCTCAAATTGTGAGTTGGTAGCAGACTTATAGTTCTCTAGACCTTTCTTTGTGTTCAATTTTATCTTCATGCCAATATTGGCTCCCTCTTTTATGTTCTCTCTCTCTCTCTCTCTCTCTCTCTCTCTCTCTCTCTCTCTCTCTCTCTCTCCCTCTCTCTCCCCTGTCTTCTACTCCTAACCAGGCTAAATCTTCCTGGTCGCACATGTTTTCCTTTCCTCCCCCTTGTTTTCTCCTACTTCTCTCTCCATTCGCTGCTCCCACCACTTCCCCTGAGCTCTGGGGGACTTGTCCTTACCAATAGTTCTGTGAGGGACTTTATATGAAACTCTTAGAATACACCTTGCACATTGTATCCTAGTTCCTCTGTTGGTGTGAATTATAGGCTGGTGATCCTTTGATCTAGGTCTAAAATCCATATATGAGTGAGTACATACTGTGTTCCTCTTTTTGTGACTGGGTTACCTCATTCAGGATGGTTTCTTCAAGTGCCATCCACTTGCCTGCAAATTTCAAGATACCATTATTTTTTTCTGCAGAATAGTATTCCATTGTGTAGATGTGCCACATCTTCATTATCCATTCTTCAATTGAGGGGCATCTAGGTTGCTTCCAGGTCCTTGCTATTACAGATAGTGCTGCTATGAACATAGTTGAATAGATGCCTTTGTTGCATGGATGTGGATCATTTGGGTATATGCCTAAGAGGGGGATTGTCGGGCACTGTGGTAAATTAATTCCCATTTTCCTGAGGAACCGCCATACTGATCTCCAAAATGGATGTATGACTTTGCACTCCCACCAGCAGTGGAGGAGTGTTCCCCTTTCTCCACATCCTCTCCAACATGAGTCATCATTGTTTTTTCTAATTTTAGCCATTCTGACAGGAGTAAGATGGTATCTCAAAGTTGTTTTGATTTGCATTTCCCTGATAGCTAGGGATGTGGAGCATTTTCCTAAGTGTTTTTCAGCCTTTTTGATTTCCTCTATTGAGAATTCTTTCTTCATTTCTGTACCCCATTTTTAAATAGGGTTATTTGGTGTTTTGTTGACTAGTTTCTTGAGTTCTTTGTATATTTTGGAGATCAGCCCTTTGTCAGATATAGGATTGGTGAAAATCTTTTCCCAGTCTGTGGGCTGCCGTTTGGTCTTCTCTACTTTGTCCTTTGCCTTACAGAAGCTTCTAAGTTTGAAGAGGTCCCATTTATTAAATTTTTCTCTCAGTGTCTGTGCCCCTGGAGTTATGTTCAAGAAGCAGTCTCCTATACCAGTTTATTCAAGGGTACCTCCTACTTTCTCTTCTAAGAGGTTCAATGTGGCTGGATTAATGTTGAGGTCTTTGATCCATTTGGATTTGAGTTTTGTGCATGGCAACAGACATGGGTCTATCTGCAGTCTTCTACACACCCTCATCCAATTGTGCCATCACCATTTGTTGAAGATGCTGTCCTCGCCCCATTGTATAATTTTAGCTGTTTTGTCAAAAATCAGGTGTTCGTAGGTGTGTGGGTTAATATCAGGATTGTCAATTCGATTCCATTGGTCTACCTGTCTATTTTTATGCCAATAACAGGCTGTTTTCAGAACTATAGCTCTGTAGTAGAGCTTAAAGTCAGGAATGGTGATGCCTCCTGACGTTCTTTTATTGTATAGGGTTGTTTTGGCTATCCTGGGTCTTTTGTTTTTCCATAAAGTTGATTATTATCCTTTCAAGGTCGGTGAAGAATTGTGCTGGGATTTTAATGGGGATTGCATTGAATCTGTAGATTGCTTTTGGCAAGATTGCCATTTTTACTATGAATAGCCTACCTATCCAAGAGCATGGGATATCTTTTCATATTCTGGTATCATCTTTAATTTCGTTATTTAGAGCCACAAAGTTCTTATTATATAGGTCTTTTACTTGTTTGGTAAGCTTTACACCAAGATACTTTATGTTGCTTGTGGCTATTGTAAAGGGTGATGTTTCTCTGATTTCTTTCTCTGTCTCTTTGTCGTCTGAAAAAGTAGGGCTACTGATTTTTTTGAGTTTATCTTGTATCCTGCTAGTTTGCTGAAGGTGTTTATCAGCTGTAGGAGTTCACTGGTAGAGTTTATTGGGTTGCTTATGTAAACTATCATATCATCTGCAAATAGAGACAGTTTGACTTCTTGCTTTCCAATTTGGATCCTATTGATCTCCTTTTGTTGTCTCATAGCATTAGCTGGCACTTCTAGTATGATATTTAAGAGATATGGAGAGAGAGGCAGCCTTGCCTTGTTCCTGATTAGAGGAAATGGTTTAAGTTTCTTTCCATTCAGTTTGATGTTGGCAGTTGGTTTGCTGTATATTGCTCTTATTATATTTAGGTATGTTCCTGTTATCCCTGACCTCTCCAAGACCTTTATCATAAAAGGGTGTTGAATTTGTCCAAGGTTTTTTCTGCATCTAGGGAGATAATCATATGGTTTTTCTTTTTCTGTTTGTTTATATGGTGGATCACGTTGATAGATTTTTGTATGTTAAACCATCCCTGCCTTCCAGGGATGAAGCCTACTTGGTCATGTTGGATGATTTCTCTGATGTATTCTTGAATTCGGTTTGCCACTAGTTTATTGAGTATTTTTGCATCGATGTTCATCAGGGATATTGGTCTGTAGTTTTCTTTCTTAGTTGTGACTTTGTGAGGCTTGGGTTCCAAGTTTATTGTGGCCTCATAAAAAGAGTTTGGCATTGAACCTTCAGTTTCTATCCTGTGGAACATTTTGAGGAGTAGTGTCTGGTAGAATTCGTCATTGAATCCATCTGGCCCTGGACTTCTTTTTGTTGGAAGGCTTTCGATGACTGCTTCTATTTCATTGCAGGTTATAGGTCTATTTAAGTTGTTTGTCTGTTTTTGATTTAAATTTGGTAAGTGATAGCTGTGCAGAAATTTGTCCATTTCCTTTGAATTTTCAATTTTTGTGGTATAAAGATTTTCAAAGTATGACCTGAAAATTGTATTTCTCTCTTTCTGTTGTTATATTCCACTTTTCGTTTCTGATATTGTTAATTTGCATGTTCTCTCTCTGCTTTTTCGTTAATTTGGATAAAGGTTTGTCTATCTTGTTGATTTTCTCAAAAAAACAACTCTTCATTGCGTTGATTTTTTTGTATTGTTTTTCTTTTTTCTATTTTGTTGATTTCAGCCCTCAAGTTGATTATTTCTTGGCATGTACTCCTACTGGGTGAATTAGCTTCTCTTTGTTCTAAGGCTTTCTGTTGCGCTGCTAATTCTCTTATGTGACTATCCTCTGTTTTCTTCATATGGGCACTTAGTGCAATGAATTTCCCTCGGCGCACTGCTTTCAAGGTGTTCTATAAGGTTGGGTATGTTGTGTCCTCATTCTCGTTGAATATTAGAAAGTCATTAATTTCATTCTTTATTTCTTCTTTGACCCAGCAGTTGTGCAATTGCACACAATTGTTCAGTTTCCATGAGTTTGCAGGTTCTGCTATTTGTGTTGTTGTTGAATTCCAATTTTAAGGCATGGTTGTTCGATAAGATACAGGGGACTATTCCTATTCTCTTGTATCTGTTGAGGTTTGTTATGCCACCTAGTATGTGGTCGATTTTAGAGAAGGTTCCATGTGGAGCAGAGAAGAAGGTATATTCTTTTGTCTTTGGATGGAATGTTCTATAGATGTCTGTTAACCCCAGTTGAGACATAACTTCTGTAATTTTTTTGTTTCTTTGTTGTGTTTCTGATTTGTGGTCCTGTCTAGTGTTGAGAGTGGTGTATTGAAGTCTCCCACTGTAAGTGTGTGAGGTTTTATATGAGCTTTGAGTTTAGTAGTGTTTCTTTTAAGAATGTGGGTGACTTTGTATTGGAGGCATAGATGTTCAGAAGTGAGACTTTGTGTTGATGGATTTCTCCAGCGATAAATATGAAATGATCATCTTCATCTCTTTTGATTAATTTTGGTTTGAAGTCTAACTTGTTAGATATTAGGATAGCTATGCCTGCTTGTTTCTTATTTCCATTTGATTGGAAAATCTTTTCCCAACCCTTTACCCTGACGTAATAGCTATCTTTGAAGCTTAGTTGTGTTTTTTGTATGCAGCAGAAGGGTAGATTCTGTCTTTGTATCCATTCTGTTAGCCTGTGTCTTTTTATAGGTGTGTTAAGACCATTAATGTTGAGGGTGAGTAAGGACCATTGATTGTTGATGCTTGTTTGATTAAGGTTTGTTGTTGGCAGTGGTATTATGCATATATTAGTTCTGCTTTACCCTTGGTTTCTTGTGTAGTGGGATTATCTGTTGCCTACATTTTTGTGGGCGTAGTTACCTTCCTTGGGTTGGAGTTTTCCTTCCAATAATTTCTGTAGGGCCGGATTTGTAGATACGTATTGGGAAAATCTGGTTTTGTCATTAAATATCTTGTTTTCTCCATCTATAGTGATTGAGAGTTTTGCTGGACATAGTAGCCTAGGCTGGCATCTGTGTTCTCTTAATACTTTTAGAACATCTATCCAGGACCTTATGGCCTTGAGGGTTTCCATGGAGAAGTCAGGTGTAATTTTGATAGGTCTGCCTTTATATGTTACCTGTCCTTTTTCCTTCACTGCTTTTAATATTCTTTCTTTATTCTGTATGCTAGGTATTTTGATGAGCTCTTACAACTTAAATTAACCCATTTATATTAATCTACAACCTGTCCCATGTCTCATGGCTTTGTTTTCCTCTCTGTGTGTCTTCTTGGGGACCACTCGGACTCTACCCTTCTTGACAGGTTCTTTGACTGCTTTTCCTATGTAGCCTTATCCTGTCCAACTAATGGCCAGTCAATGTCCTTATTAAACCAATCACAGAATAATTTATACAGTATATAGAAGGATTAATCTAAAGCTGAGCAGAGTACCTGTAATATACACATAGCTACTTTTCAGTTCTTTAATTATCCCAATTCCCTCTATCCTCTTCTTCCTCTGAAGCTATTGCTGTATCTATTACTATCCCAGATGTTTTTTTTTCCTCTTAAAGACTAGAGGCAAGTGCCTAATGTTAGTTCTTCAGACAGTTGCCATACTTGTTGAAATAGATGAACACAGTCCCTTGAAAACAAGCATTACTGTCTGTCTTTCAATTAAGGAGCCAGTGTCCATCATGGGACCACAGATTATTATTTTAAAACATAACATCATTGAGCCAAGTGTGGGGTGAGCTATGTGAAAGTGAAAACCCTGGGAAGCTGTTCTTCAGTTTTTCAATTTTTCCATTCTGAGGTCAGAGTTCGTCAGTTATTACAAACCTTTGACCGATTTCCTGAGTTGCTATAATGGTCATTCTGATCATTTTTGCTCATTTTTTGGTCTTTTTATGAAGGAGCAGATACTTGGAGCTAGCTATTCTGCAGTTTTAGATGACATCATCTGTACAATATGTCTTTGATCTAGCTCATATTTATTCTGTATAAAAAGTGCTGTTTGCACTTCCTATGTAACACACACCATTCTAAATGGTTTGATTTTGTTTAACCTTCACAGTAGATTTTTGAAGGAAGTGTTATTATCTTCACTTTATAAGAAGAAAAAAGACTTTGAGAAGAATTAGTTGCATTGACACTGGCAGAGATAGATGCAAATGAGCTTGAACTCAGAACTGCATGGTTTCTAACCTCAGGTTGTTAACCGTGAGGTTAAACTAATACATTAATATAGTTAATCAGGCATGATCATATGTGTTAGGTGACCTGTTTCTAGACACAGCTTTATGCTAAAGTTATTAATTTTCCTTTGTTTATGTGAGAAATAGTTTTGAGTTTCTAGTTCCCTTCTATGCCTTACTTGTGAGGAGTATAAGTGTGTTGTGTGAATAAAAGTAAGCTAAAGAGAAACAGGGAAGTGATGGTAGCAGTTGATTGCCTGGCATTTATGTGGCCATAGTTGCTGCCATAGCACTATAAACAAACAGCAACTAAAGAAAAAACTTAGCAGGAGCACCACAAATAGCAATAACAACATCCTCATTTTATTCCAAATTTTGCATCAATAGTTTGGCAGAATAAATAAATAATGGATAATCATGCTTTCTACAAGCTTTTGATGTTTTTTGTCTTTAGTTTTAAACTAGGAATGACTAGAAGGGATGCTAAGAGGATGCATGAGTACTTCATGCGTGGTCAATTATTCTGATCTTAGTTTTCCACTTATCCTTAATTCCTGTATGTCTTTCTTTTTATTTACTATTTTATTTCTTTTAACTTGAAGTGATTTGTATGTTGGCATAGTATTTTAAAGAATTTTTATGGCCTTAAATAGTCAGATGTAGCCAACTGGCAAATTTGTAATTTTATATATTTACCATTTTTGAGCTAAGGACACATTATATCTATTGTTTTTATGGTTTCTGAAAGGTCAATGTATTATTATGTATAAATAACAATAGATGTCATGAAATTTACATCAATCTTGCTGTATACTTTACCAGCATCTGCCCTGCTTCTCCCCTACTCTGACCCATTCATTCTATGTCAAGTACCACTTTAGTTTCCAGTTCTAAATTTTCAACTCTTTGAGAGTCTGCATATAAATTTGCTTTCCTATCCTTGGATTATTTACTTTAATGTTATTTAGGTTCATCCATGTAGTTGAAAATGGTAGGATTTCATTGTTTCCTTGTAAAATTTCCCCCATCCATGTTGAAATGTTAATTGATGTTTTCATGTTTTGTGTAGGCTACCATATCTTTGAGATTTCACAGCAATATAGGTGACATATTCTTGCAGCAGATATCTATTCCTTTGATACTTATAATCTTTCTGTCCCTCTTCCTCGATGTTCCCTAAACCTTCAATGTAGGCTTTGTGTTGCACATGTATCATTTGAGGTTGTACCCCAAAGAGCTGATCCGTGTACCAATTTTGTCATGAATATGAGAGTGGAAGTGATTAAATATATTTGGCAATGTGAGTTCTGGATCATATGGCAATTTTAGTTTTAAAATTTGAGAGATCCCCATACTATTTTTCACAATAGCTTTCTAATTCACATTCCCATTGATAATTTGACCAGCTTTGCTTTTGTTGTCAATGGTGCTGAGACCTTACCTAAAAAAGAAAAAAGTCATTATTCATACTAAAGTAGTAATGCATTTATCATTTATCCATTGTTGTTTTTTTTTTAGCAGCATCATGGTTTTAGGTCTCACACTTAAGTCTTCACTCTATTTTGAGTTGAATTTCATACACGGTGCTTTACCTTCATTCATTTGTATATGAATAACCAGTTTCCCCAGCATCATATATTGAAGGAGCTATCCCTTTCTTACTGTGTATTCTTGGTGTCTTTGTCATTAAGTCAGATGGCTATAAATACCTGCAATTGTTTCTTGGCTCTATCTTCTGTTCCCTTCATCTATGTGTATTATGCCAGTGCTATGCTTTTTAAGAGATTATTTGAAATCTAGTGTGTAGTGCCTTCAAGTTTGTTCTTTTTCAAGTGAGATTGCTTTGGCTATTTGGAATCTATTATGGTTGCATATGAATTTTAATACTTGTTTTCTCTTTCCAGGAGAATGCCATTTATATTTTGGTAAGGATTGTATTGAGTCTTAGATTTCTATTGCATGCACATTTTCACAATATCAATTCTTTAATCTATGGGCATGGGTGCCTTTTGATTGTTTCAGTGTTGCCTTACATTTCTTTCATAGTTATTCTATAGTTTTCACTATAGAAACCCCTTACTTCCCTGGTTAAATTTACCTTTATGTATTATATGGGATTATTTTCTTCATTTCTTTTTCAGGTAATTCCCTATTAGTATGTAGAAATGATACTGATTTTGACATACTGATTTCGCTATCTTAATCCATAGGATTTTACATTTCTAACAAGTTTTGATGATATATATATATATAATCAACTTTCTTTAACTATAGGGAACCTATTTACTTCCGTTTCATAATTCTTCTGGCTGGGACTTGCAGTACTATGTTAATCAGAAGTAGCAAAAGTGGCCACCCGTTTGCTCTAGATATTATGGTCAAGTACTTTCAACTTTATCTCATTTACCATGATGTTAACTGTGGGATTGTTCTACATGGTTTTTATTGTGCTGTGGTACATTTGTTATATAGCTAATTTATTCAGAATTTGTAACATTTTGATGTTTTTTCTAATGCTTATTTTTACATTGATGGAAATGATACATTTTTCCTTCATTTTGTTAAAGTGATATATTCTGTTTATTGATTTGCATATGTCAAATCATTCTTGTACCTCTAGGATGAATACCATTTAGTCATGGTGAATGATTTTTCAAAGTGTTATTAGATTCAGTTTGCTAGTATGTTGTTGAATATTTTTGCATTATTATTCATCAAGTATATTGGCCTGTAGTTTCTCTATTTGCTGTATCCTTGCCTGGTTTTGATATCAGCATAATATTGGCTTCACAAAATGAGTTTGGAAAGATTTCTTTTCCTTTAATTTTTAGGAGCAGCTTGAGAAGATTTGCTATTAGCTTTTTAAACAGTAGAATTCAGCAGTGAACTTCTCAGGTTCTGGGTCTTTCTTTGATGGGGTACATTTTATTACTAATTCCAATCTCTGTCTTTGATGTAGGCATTTACTGCTATAAACTTTTCTCTTACAACTGACTATAGGTTTTGGAATGTGATGTTTGTATTTTCATTTGTCTCTGGATAGTTTACATTTTTTTTTTTTAGCAGTCTGTGGTTTGTTGAGGAATGTTTTGTTTCATTTACATGTATATTTTCATAAAGCTTCAGATGTTCTTCTTATGGAATTCTAGCTTTCTACAATGGTGATTAGAAAAAACATTTGATAATTTTGTTCTTCTTCAGTTTGTTGAGACTTTTATTGTGCGCTAACTCATGATCTAGCCTTGATAATATCTCCATTCTTTACATAGAAATTATAGGACATAATTAGTTTTGTAGATACTGATTGCATGAATGCAAATTCTAGTTCTATTTTTGATGTTTCTTATGACTTGTGGCAAATTAGTTACTCGGCTGTGCTTCAGTTTCTTTCCTGTGAGTTATGATGAAGAATTTATTTGTTTCATAATGTCACAGACTTCATAGTGTGCTTGAGGATTAGATGAGCTTGCAAATTAAAAAGCATTACGACCTGTGCCTGGTACACTTACAAAGATTGGTTACTGCAATTATTATAAAAGTGAGTAGAAAAAAACAAGCCCACATTTTTCTTAACAGAATTTTCTTGGTTACTTCATTATCACCTTCCTTTGCCTACTTACTTGCCCTGGCGACTCCTATGGGGTGCACCTCACTTCAGAGGCTTCTTTTATTTTCATTTGATCTTGTTAGTGTGACCACAAATGAAAGGGAATAGAGAAGATTAAGTAGCCTTTCCATTGTGTCTCTTTCTGACCACTTCCTCAAGTTTCCTTGATCACAAATAGAGTGAAAATATACATATGTACATTTTTTTTCATAAATGAAATTAGATAAAGAACTTTTGTCCTTATACTAAATGTTTTTATTCTTTTGTTATTAATTAAACTTTTTTTTCATTTATTTTACACCCCGACCACAGTTTTTCCTCTCCTTTGTCCTCCCATTTCTTCTACCCCCAACACCTCCTCTCTGACTGCTACCAATCCACTCCTTCTCTGTTTCTGTTCAGAAGGGACAGGCCTCCCATGTGTGTCAACAAAGCATGCTATATCAAATTGAGGTAGGCCTAAATGCCTTCCCTTGTATAAGGCTCATGTGGCAACCCCATATGAGGAATTGATTCCCAAAAGCCAGCTCAAGCATTAGGGATAGGCCCTAATCACACTGTAAGGAGTCCCACAAATGGACCAAGCTACACAACTGTCACAGATATGTAGAGGACCAAGTTTGGCCCAATTCAGACTCCTTATTTGTCATTCCAGAGTTTGTGAGCTCCTATGGCTCCAGGTTAGTTATTTTGTGGGTCCCAATATGATGACCTTGACTCCCCTATTTTGTACAGCCTTTCTTCTCTCTTCAAAAGTATTCCTGGAGCTCAACTCAGTGCTTGGATGTGGATCTCTGCAACTGCTTCACCAGTCATGGGATGAAGGTTCTCTGATGACAATTAGGGTAGTCACCAATCTGATTACAGGAGATGGACAGTTCATGCACCCTCTCCACCACTGTTAGGAGTATTAGCTTAGATAATCCTTGTGGATTCCTGGTAGTTTCCCTTGTACCAGATTTCTACCTGACCCCCAAATGTCCTCCATGATCAAGACATCTTTTTTTCATTACTCTCCACCTCCTTTCTGTCTCCAACCTGCCCAGCCCAATTCCTCATGTTCCTACCCACACCCTGCCCAAACTTTACCCAGAAGATCACATATAATATACAGTACTAAAGAAAGAGTATCTGAAGTTGATATTAGAGTGAAAACAACAACAAATAAACCTGGATCTCCAATAATTCTACTCTTAAAAACTTATCCATACATAGAACCTTAAGCTACAATGACAATGGCATTACTCACTCATTTACTGTTGTTATAACTTCAAAGCTTATCTGCACCTGGAAAGGGAAAAGACAGACAGGAATGCATCAGTTAGTTGCAGCATGGATTTTGTTCAGGAAAAGACCCACAGTGAGGGTCTCTAGCTTAAGAGTCAGAGCTCATCATCTACTTACAAACTGGGATACATATAGTGCATAAAATCTGTAAGGAGCAGGGAACTAAAATTTTTCCTTTTTTATTTTATTTTATTTTTTGGCTTGTAGCATGCAATTGCTGGTAGGTAGCTAGTGATATAGGGAATGTGATGAGTTCAAGACTATCAGGTCATTGATAAACATTTCTTTTGGTCAGCTCTTACTGTGCTTGATGGTACAGGAATTTAAGAACCTACAAAAAACAAAACAAAACAAAAATAAAAACAAATACTTACTTACTTTAGTACCAAGAATTGTCATTGTTTAGCAAGAATGCAGAAGCTTCCAAGACAATGTGGTCATGAATAGAATGTCATGTAATTCTCTCAATGTTTCTGAGAGTGAAGAAGGACAGATGTGATTTACCTTTCAAATAATAACCTAAAGTGGATTTAAGTGTATATAGGTAAAATTACAGTAAATTTTGTCCTGATTATTTTCAAGATACTGAGTAGCCTCTCATTGCTTAAGTATATTCTGTCCATTTTATGGAGTAGAATTTGATCCACTAGAAAAGTTGTTTGTTTTTTAATCACTATAAGTCAGGTCAATTGATGTTCTTCTCATGACTACTTTGTATTCTAATGGAGCAATTCCACCCACAGCCTTTGACCTTATGTTCATAGGATGCTCTTTTTATATCCCTTGACACCCCCAATTGATTAGAATCAGATAGTTTAATCCTCACTCTGTGCATTTGGATAACCAATAGTATTTTCTTCAAGGAAGATCCAGTTATTAGCCCATAAAATCTACTTCATTATTTTGGTCTCATAATTTTTCAGGAATGTTTTTCTACTCGGCCTTAAACTTAGCATTCTACTTATGTTGGCAAATGACATGTAGATGAAAAGATTGATGTGCTATGCAGAACCTGGATTTTAAGAATTATTGTGAGTTTCTGCTCATTTCCTTGTGTCTCTGTCATTTTGTGATAAGAAGCTCTGGACACTTTTGCTTCTAAAACTTGAGTCTTAGGATGTATACCTGTGGAATAGAAGGGACCAACTGGGCCAGTTAAGATGAGTTAATTCCTACCTGAGTCTTCAGAGATCATGGGAGTTGGTGGTCAAGTTTTGTAATGTTTACAACTAACTTCTGATGGGAGATGTCATTCTGTATATGTTTCTCATACTGGTTAATAATAAAGCACTGTTGGCCAATAGGAAAGGAAGATAGGAGGGACTAGGAGACAAGGAGGAAATAGGAAGTAGTAAGGAGGAGTCAAGATGGAGAGTCTGGAGAAAGCAGTATGCCGCCGGCTCCCCAGTAAAAGAAATACATAGATCAACAAAAATGGGTTAATAATTAAGGCAGAGCTAGCTGATAAAAAACAAGTAACCGGGCCAACAGTATTGTACCAAATACAGAGTCTCTGTGTATTATTTGGGGCTGGTGCGGTAGCAGGACAAGACCGGGCGGCGGCGGGCGGAAACACATACTCCTTACAAACTTCACTGAAGCCGAGAGGCCATGGTCAGTGTATGGTGTCCATATCTTCAGCTGGAAATTTAGTAGTCTGCAATTTTGGGTTATAGCTGAGAAAATAAGGGAAGCCAATCTACATACAGAAGGAAGAAATAGAACATAAAGTAGAAATGTTAATCAGTGTAGCTTTCAGCTACTCTATACTTTCAGCTTCCATAACTCATAGAATTGTGGGAGTCAGTGGCTGGGGCCTAGTCACTGGACTAAGTTTCCTGGCTTGGCTTCTCACTTGTGGGAGGATGGTTACCACTGAGCTATGTTCATGAAACTAAGATGCCATGTGGTTCCTTGAATCTAGGCAACACTGTTAGCAATAGAACCAAGACGCAGCACCAGAACATGATCTCTCCAAGCTGTCTTTGAGGCTGACTCACTTGAATATGAAACCAGTTTCTGTTTTTCTGTCTGACAGCAGGATCTGTCTGAAAGCCTAGGGAGTGGCCTGGCCTGCAGTGTGTGTTTGGAAAATCAGACGTTTTCAAGGAAAGCAAAGTGGATGAAAATAGTATTTGCTATTTCTTCTACTCCACTTTCTTACAGTTCCCCTGACCATGTTCTTATGAGGAATGTATTGCACTATTTAACTGCCCTACTCAGCCTCCTCAGACAGCTATCTCTCTACCAGACTTAGAAGCAACACCCTCGCTGCCACACCACTGATTCTTTACTTTCACCACATATGACGAAGTAGATTAAACCATAGAAATACCCTTACAGGACCCATAGTATACCAAGTATTCAAAGTCTACTTGCATGAGGCTGATCTTCACTGTGAGGGTATGCAAGTGTTGGAGGTCTCACAAATAACAAGCTCATTTCTTCATCAACAATGACTGGTACCATCTCAAGCTAGAGCCCTAGTCAGGGCAACTGTATCTTCAGTGGGATCTTTCTTCCAGCTATTTGAGGAAAGATTATTATTTCTGTTTTGATGTCTGAGCTTGAAGGATCTAAAGACAGAGATAGTAAATTGCTTTGATGCTATCAGATAAGATTCTGAAAATGATGAAGAAGTAGGAGGGCACAAGGAAGAGGAAAGAAAGGGAGAGAAAAAGATGAAAATGTTGCATAAATTCCTAAGGGTAGCTTTGTGACAGCTAACAGTACTCCTGGGTTTTTCCAGGTTACAAGATCAATGGAATTCTCTCATCTTTTCTGGTAAATTTGTTTGAGTTAAGACTTGATCACCTCCAGCAGTCCAAACTAACTTGGAAGGGTCATTTAGGTACAGAGAAGGCAGGTATGTTAGGCTCCCCATCTGCTTTATTGACACAATTTCTTAAAACTTAGAAATGTGCGCAGAATGTTATAAAGGCAGAAAGAAAATAGTCAAATTATGAAGGAGACTGAAGCACAAGCATTCAGGCATAATTCACTTTACTTTTCAACTAACAGGTGTAGTCAGTTTTGCTGTTTTTTTTTTTTACTCTTTGAGGACCCACCACTCGGCTCCCAAATAAATATATGGAGACTTATTTTTTATTTATGAATACCGGACCTTAGCTTGGCTTATTTCTAGCCAGCTTTTGTAACTTAAACTATCCAGTTTCTCTTAAGCTATATTTTGCTTCTGGGCTTTTTAAAACCTTTCTTTATTCTGTATAACTTTTTTTTTTCTTCTTACTCCATGTCTGGCTATTTGTCTTGGTGACTGGCCTCTGTGTTCCTACTCTCCTCCTTTCTCACTCCTCCTTCTTCTTTCTTTTGTTCTGAACCTAGATTTTTCTCTGCCTACCAGTAACCCCCATCCTTTCCACTGCCTAGCTATTGGCTGTTAACCTCTTTTATTAGAGCAATCAGGTGTTTAGGCAGGAAAAGTAACACAGCTTTACAGAATTAAACAAATGTTTAATTAAACACATCTTAGCATCATTAAACAACTATTTGACATAATATCAAATTAACATATCTTAAATAATATCTCACAACAAAGAAGCAGTTTGCTTTAAGGCTTTTAAGACTTGATATGATTTCACAACACAGGTAATAGGTACTGTTCAGACTGGCTAAAATATTACCTTCATCACTTACTGTGTGAAACTTTTCCTCTTAGTAGTATCCTCATTTGCAATATGGGCTTAAAAGTCATGCCTACTTCACAAAAGTATTTCAAAATTAAGTGGGTCAATTTACATAGAGCTTTCAGAATAGTATTCCATCAATACACAATGAGTAATACTGGTGGTTAGTTGCAATTACTGTTCCTCATATTTGTTATGTTTATTTGCCAGAAAATAAGATAGTATATGTGTGCAGACTCAAGAAAATATATGTGTGTAGATTCACCAAGGTTGGTGAGGGAGAGGTAATAAGTAAGCCACTAGTAAGATTGAGTTCCAAAGGTTCTTGGGTATTTTTTCTGGTGGGTGTTTGAGTATGAGGTATCTAGAGCATACAGATAAAATAGTGAAGACAAGTGAAACACCTGTTTAAGGTAAAGCATGGGTTATAGGCAGAGCTGGAATTTGTGTCTCAAAGTGGTGATTTAATTGAGTATATTTTCCAGGTCATCATAGTATAACCAATTTGAGGACTGGGAACTTTGTTTATTACCCTGAGGATTTGAGGAAGTTATTAACTGAATAAATGGATCTGACCCAAATGCCTCTTTCTTCATAATGACTGCTTTCTAATGAATTTCTATAAACCTAAACAATAACCATTATATTATGATCATGGATATTTTGCTGGAAAAGAATGGAAGCTGGTTACTTGATGGGATGGGTCATTAAATTATCATCTTTGTTTGAGAGCCTTGTACATACATGCACTTTGTGCTGCTGTTTTATTTTAGGTCAGGCCACTAGTGAGTCATGAATTTTCGCAATTCTGTGATATGATCTTCCTCTTCTCTCCATACCCATATTCATTCTCCATTGCCTCACTTGCCCTGAAAGTAAGGCTCCATATACTCATTGCTGCAGCAATCTGGAATGAGACTCACTGATCTGCCCTACAATCAGTGCCCACAGAGACTTCCTCTCAGCTCAGCACAACTCAGGCAACCTTCACCCCACCCCCATAACCACCATCTTGACTTCATAGGGTTTCTCTAAACCCTTTGGTTAGGAAACTTTCTGTGCTAAAGTGTGTTAAAGGGAGGGTGAGCTGGGGAGAAATAGGAGCTATCTGTATTACTAAGAACAATGAAAGTTCTGAGGAAACTTGTTGGTTTCCAGTAGAAATCTTGCCTTCCGGGGAACATCAGGGTGCCTGGCCTGCAGTCTCCAAGGATAGTGCTGACTCAGACTCCAGTGACTGTTTCAGTAAATACCTGGAAAGAAGACATAATGTGGAAACTTGTACTATGTATAAAAATTGTTAAAGCAGATCATAACACAAAAAACAACATTCCAGTCAGTTCCATAAATCTTGGCATCACTATATTTACTATTTTCAATCTTGGAAGGAATTTGGCTTAATGCCAAAATAACCTGAAACAATAAAATCATATTAGTTATTAAGAACCAATTAGGTAGGAAGCTGTCAATCTATAAAGTAATTTTAGACACATTAAAGGACAAAATAAGACAAATTATTTTAAGAGATCAGAAACTTTTTGAACAATTCTAAATGTAATTATGCTACAAACAATATAAATCATGCTGTTCCAAATGAAAACTTAAGACAAGACTAAGCACTTTTAAGCCTCAAGGAAAATATTTATGAACAGTCTAAAGGAAAAATAATGGTAATTTATTAGGTAGGCTAGGAAATGAGATTTAAAGGAATATAATGTTCAAACTGTATGTTGTAGTTACAGTATCTCTAAAGCTTAGAGCAAAATGCAAAACAATAAAATAAAATAAAAAATATTAAATTAGAAAGCCAGTCTGTAGGTGCTGAAATATGTGGTAATTATCCTGGTTGTGGTGAAGGGTACAGGTAATTCATTTTAAGTAACAAACCACTGTATTTCTTTCCTGAAATCTCAAAGAAAAGCAATTTCAGGAAGATGATAAGCACAGAATTGGGGGAAAAAAAAGGTTGATTTCACTTACTTCATCACCTCGTGGCCCAAATCAAAAAGACTGGAGGACTGATTGCTCCAATTGTGAAAAATGAACTGGCCAAGAAAAGGGGATCCACCCTTTCTTCAGAAGCAGTCTAAAATCTCTGGGTATATTTCTTCATTCTTCTTCATCTGGGAACAGAGAATCTACACGTGTGTGTGTGTGTGTGTGTGTGTGTGTGTGTGTGTGTGTGTGTGTATGTATGTATGTATGTATGAGAGAAAAAGAGAGAGGGGGGGGTAGAGGGAGAGAGAGTCAGAGACAGAGACACACAAAGTACTCACTTGGAAATCATACTTGAACAGTTGTGATGATGTAGAGAGACAAGGCGACAATGAGACAATGATAGGAGATCCATGCTGTCTCTTCTTGTCTCTGATAATGGGAGAGGAAGTGTTCTTCATGGTGGTATAGGAAACTAACATATTTGTCATCAAGAGGTGAAAGGCTGTTGAGCTGAAAAACAACAAAGCACAGAGGAACTCTGCTTTCAATCTCTGTTCTAAAAGCAGGACAGAGATTAACAGAGACAAAACACCTTTGTTCTCTCCCCCCCCCACTGTTTTTTTTTTTACTGAAGATAAGATGTAAATTCTCTTGTGCATTCTTTTATCAGCTCAGAGAAGGCTCTAGAGGAATCTACCAGCAGCCTTATTTGTTTCCACATTTTTCCTGCATTTGGAAGCCTAGGGCTGCTTTTCTTTTGTCTTGTCGCTTCTAAAAAATGTACTGTTTTTTGTTGAGGAGGAAATCCAGGCTGAACTCTAAGCCACTGATTTGAATTACTTTTGGATAGCACCTTCTCCCCCATGGTAAGCACCAAGTATCTTAATAAATTGGCTTGTTTTTTTTTCTCTAGGTAAATCTGTCTGTTGTTACAGGAGTCTTCTACATCACAAAATGACAAAGGTCAAAGAAATACAATATATTTTCTCCTCTTCATAGGAAAGCTATATGGGACTGCCTTGTGTTAGTGATAGTTTGGGAAATCATTGCTAAAAGATTTGACATTCCTGACTAAGAATTTAGTTGCTAGATGCTTCTTGTAATGTTGGACTCAAAAGGAGAAGAATTACACCGGATGGTGAAAAATATGGTCCTCTTTGCTTCCAAATTCAGTAATAAACTCAAGAGGATATAGGTGTTGCCTTATGTGACCTGAAATTTGCAATGGAGCTGTAGGGTTGGCTATGCAGAGAGCAGACCTCCACTGCTTATTCGAAGTTGTTGAACTCACACCAATAGGTTCAAAGTGCCTACCTGGAGCCCAGGTCCTTTAAGGAACAAAGCAGTACACTTCATCACATCATATTCAATGTCAGTGTGGGCCTTAAGAATCTGCTATGGCTGGGGAAGTGGCTCAGTGGGTGAGAGCACGTAAAAAGGTAGGTATATTCACATATCCCCATAACCATAATACTGGTGGCTATGGTGGAGGAGGTAGGAGGATCTCTTAAGATTTGCTGGCTGCCAGCCTAGAACAAGATTCAGGAGAGACTCTGCCTTAAGGGAATAATATAGAGAGTGATAGAAAGGTGGATAATGGAAATTCTTCTCTGGCCTCTGCACACACCATGTTTGCATATGCCCCCCCCCCCAAGCATGCACATGTACTTTCACACACAATAAGTGTTTACATTGAGGGTCTTGAAATAGCCATCACCCAGTCACTAAACATCCCTGTTCACCCCCCAGAAATGCCTGTTAATCCATCTCATTCTATCTTCTGTCTCAGGTTCCATGTCAACACTAAAATATCTCCAGGTTCAATTTGTAATCAGATGAGGATTATTTATTTTGGTGATTTATTTTGGCCTACAGGTGAAGGAAGCAGTTAAAGAAAGTGTATAAATGCAGGGGTAAGTAGTTAGTAGTTTTCTTATATTGAATTTTTAGTTGCTTGTTTGACTTTCTTTTTTTTAACTTTGGTGGTAGCTGGCAGGTGGGAGCATTGACACTTGTGTGATCTCTATCTCACTCTCCTCCAGACCAATAGACACAACATCCATTTGAGTACTGACAAGCTCTGATGCAAATAACTTTCTTGATTTTCACTCTTCTTGTTCTATCTCAGCTTTCATAAAATAGCCAAAGGTGGGTTCCAATCTTTTGTTTAAAACCCTTACATTGTTTCCACTTATTCCTGGAAAATAAGCTTACAAATGTTTATTCTGGCTCCTTCTAATCAGTCCAGAATCATCTTGAACCTCCATCCATTGGCCATTTCCAAAACCATGCAACTGAGGTAGAACTTGAAGCTGGAGTCTCAATGGTAAAATCAAGTTGATTAACTCTGGTTAGGAGCAACTTAAGTTGGAACTGAGAGGCCATTGCTAATCACATTTCAGACACATCTACAGCTGCATCTTTGAGATGGGATACTAGTTGGCCTCTGGAACATTGCTCATCTCTGATGACCTTCTATACAATGTACCTGAAACCATACACATTTTTTTCCCTACATGACAGTTGCAAATAATTCCTAATAATTGATGTAACTGTCAACCCACTTGCAGTTTAAAGCTATAAATACAGCCACCATTATGTTAAACTTCAGAGCACATCTTCAAGAATGTGTGAATCTTAGATTTCCCAGATTGCAATCATAATTTGCTCCCCCCCCAATAAATGCAATTTTCTTTGTTCTTTACTGGGTTGACTTTGTTCTAGGTCAACACTAATAAACACTAATATTTTCAAAAGGAAAGCAGGAGGCAGACAGAAGAAGAAGCCAAATTTTGATGCACACAAACAAACAAACAAACAAACTATACCTCTGCTAATCTAGTACACAGTTCCAGGCTTCCAGGCTGAGGTTTGCTCATCAGAATGGTCTTATTCTTTGTATCTTTCCCTACTTGATATCATATAAGAGTCTGGCAGAATCATAGATAAAATGGATCTCTGTAGCCCTAGCAGACGCTGGAGGGGCTAAAAGCTGGGGAAAGTCCTTCCCTGCATGTGGTCTCTAAGTCTATTATTTTTTGTTCCGTGTGTTCCAGCCACACTTAATTTCTATTCTTCCACAAAGCTAAAATGTGTGCCTTCCTCTTAGACTTTGTGTCTGCTCTTCTTTTTCCATGAAGCACTGCTTCTTCTGGCTTCCTCTTCCCCTATTTCTTGCCAACTTTCAGATCCTTCTTATAGCAAATTTCGCAGTTTGTAATTTACACCTTCTAGTGGACTATGATATTTGGCTAATTATTCTACATAGTTATACTACTTATCTCCCTTACTGTATTGAAAGCTTCATGAGAGCAGAATTCTTTGTAGTTTATTTTTATAAACCAGTAGTGCATCTAACATATAACAAATACTCTATTAATGTTCATTAAGTGGGTGAGTGATTGAAAAGGCAGCTAAGAAGGGGATACTATTGAAAGAAGTACCAGGAAGAGGAGGCTAATATCAGTAGAAAGACACACACATTCAACTCTACATTCAAATAGCACATAAAACTGGCTTTTTAGAGATAAAAGATGTTAAGTTTTCCTCATTCAGAAATATGTCATACCAGTCCTTATATGCGTTCCAGTCTCCTAATGTTGAACTAAACACATATTTGATATGCAAAGAACCTAGGTTTGGAGCTTTGTTTCATACCATGATAGCTCATGAGCAGTCCAGTCTAAATATATGCCATGTTGACTCTCAGAAAGCTTAATAATCTGGAATCTTCCTTGTAAGGAACTTATTCCACAGGTGGAAGTAAATATAGTTACCATCCACCCTACATGCTGTGCCTGGGGGCATTTCCATGTGGAAATTCTGCACTAGTGTTTCGCAAGAAAATTACATACTTTGGGAAATAATTTACTGACCTCAAATGGAATACAAGAACAAGAAACCTAGCATGCTGAGTGACAGATTAACATGGATATATACAAGGGCTCACTGAAGAGAAGTGATGACAACCCAATCATTCTTGCTTCTAGCTGTTGTCATCTAATAACTGTGTTTATGAGCCTGTTAGCAGCTAATGGTGAGTCATACTTGCAAATAAAATAAATATTAGTCAGTTTATAGACATAGCATCCTTTAAATGAATCCTATGAGTGCTATTTCAAGAAATAACAAGATTAGGGGGGAAGTAAGTTCTTAACTGGCAATTTTGATAAATGATTCTGTGTCCTGATATTAAGCTTGCTATGAGCCTTAACTGTTATGTTATTTAAATATTTAATATTTACTACCATTTCCAAGTTAG
Source organism: Phodopus roborovskii (assembly GCF_943737965.1). NCBI lineage: Eukaryota > Metazoa > Chordata > Mammalia > Rodentia > Cricetidae > Phodopus > Phodopus roborovskii. Next base: position 218,803 of record NW_026126091.1, on the reverse strand, counting down.
ACTGCCTTCTACTGGCTTCAGCACTTTGTAAATACTATGTAACTTAACACTTTCTATTTATTAAAAAGTTACCTATAAGTAAAGAATGATAAGCAAAGAATGGGAGCAGTAATGGGAGTATTGAATTATAAATTGTGATTTCAAGAATTTCTGCAAGTGCATGGGAATTCTGATAAACCATTTCTAAATCCCCAAAACTAAGTTCTAGGAATTTTGAAGCAGTAACTTGGCTAAATCTCCCTTCTCCACTGTTGCCAGTAAACACTGGTTGCTTTCTGTACCCTATGTGAAGATTTAATTGTTATTTTTTTCCCAATTAGGTTACTTGATGAATTGTGTGTTGATAAATCCCTATTTGTAACATTGTTCAAAAGAAGCTAACTTCCATTAGAGTTGGGCTCATAAGCCAAATCTAAGTCACCAAAACACAACCATGTTCATTTATTTATCTGTTGTCTTTGACTATTTTCATATAATAGAGTGCATTGTATAACTTACAAATCTTAAAACACTGATGAGAGTTAGGCTAATTCAAGGCTCCAACCTCAACATAGAGAACATGTCCTCTGTGATTTGATGCTACCAGGGACATCATTTATCTTGGCCTACAGCTCCCACTGTGATATTCCTTGCACAAGGTCTAGCTCTCCTGAGCTCAGGATTTGGGGATAGTGATGTCTTGATACCCCTAGTCTTCTCTTGAGGACTCCTCTTTTGCAGTTCTTTTAATTATGCTCAAAATTATGTAGGTAGAACTTGTCTGTTTCAGTTACCAACTTAATTGTTTTAATGCATTAATGAGACACACATTTGGTTATGTGTGTGAGGGTGCTTCCAGAGACGATCAGCTGAGGGGTCAGACCTGCCCTAAATGTGGAAGGCACTGTCTTGGGGATTGGGGTCCTGGAGTGAATAAAAGCAGAAAAAGGAAAAAAATATGCAGAAAGACAGTATTCCCCTTTCTCGGGTTTCTTTTCAGCTCCTTTAACTATAACAATGCTATGCCTTCTCTGCCATGGTGAATTGAATTTCTCTGCACTGTGTGTTTAACACAATCCTTAAATTGCTTAAGCAAGGAAGGGGTAAATCACCTTTGGCTGCAATAGCAAGAAAAGTAATGAATACAGATCTTAATTAAAGCCTCTTTAGTTGAGCTACATGGGTGAATTTTTCCTGTTAGGATCTGGCTAACACAAACTGACAACATACTTCACCTTGGCCATGAATCTCTTCAGCAAGAGAGAGCCAGAGTCTGCTCTGCCATGGGGAAGTGATTTGCTTGGTGGATTAGTACTGCAATCCTCACTGTTGAGTTAGTGTCCCTGACTAGGCTTTCTTTAAGAATGGCTTATCTCTTTCAACTGTGAAATCATCCTCAAAAGCCCAGTATGCCCTATGTCTTACTCTTATACATATGATCCAAGAAACCAGAATGTCTCTGTAGACTGCCTTTAGTAAAATGTAAGTGAAGCTGCCTTTTAACATCTCTGCTGTTATCTAGATCAATTACTTCTAAATGGGACTTTAAAAAGTTTCTTCTTTCAACTCATGATATCAGAAGCACAAGTGAGTCTAGCTTTGTGAAGTTTCAGTCTGGATCGGGAGCCATGACATCAACTTTCAGTATGGCTTTCTATAGTTTTCTATTGAGAAGTGACTTGCAAATCCCTCTTCTTACTACCCAAAGAGTTTGCACCTACTGACATTTTTTTCCCTCTGAGAATTACAGACTAAAATAATGTTTTGTAATTGACTCTAAACTAAGTTGACACAAAACTTTTAAAATTTCATATATATATATACATACATATATATATACATACATATATATACATACACACACATATATATACATACATACATACATACATATATATATATATATATATATATATATATATCTCACACACACACACATACACACCGCATTTTGACTACACATGCTCTGTGAAGTATTAACTACAGAATACAAACTGGATCAATGTGGATCACTGATGTAACATTGTGGATGTCAAGTCCCAGCTAGTACCCTTGATTTATTTCTTATTTTTCTGGTATTTGGTTGTAGCATTTCAAATTATCTATATAATATTTAATTGAATAGTTGTTTTATCTACAATAGTGGTGGTTATTAATATGTTATTTGTATATACAATAAATTAGTGATTGTGCAGACCAAGCAAGACTTACAAATACAATTTAGATCTTTATAGTTTACAAAGTATTCCCTCATGCATCATTTTTCAATAATCCCCATAATCTTGTGAGATGAATATTATTAATTTAAACTTTACAAATGTGGAAGCTGGAACGAAATTATCTGTACAGTGTACTATCAGTAGTGAGATTTCAAGGTATTAGTAGACTCAACGACAGTGTAGCATTAGGGGTTGTCTGGAGGGGCTGCCAACAGGTTAAATCAGGAGCTTGGCAAATTGAATTACCACAGGGAATGGCCCCAGCAAGAGAGTTTGCACAGGTTGATCCTAGCAGCTAGTGGGGCTTCCAGTCAAAATCAACACAAAGGAAGAGGACATTCCTGCAAATAACAGCAACTGAAAGAAATACTCAGTTATATTGTGCAGTGGTTGGCAGAGTTCCAGGCAGCAGCTCTGTGTCACTAAATAAGTCAACACAGGAGAAATGAAATGCCTATTAGTCCTGCTAATGGTAACTTCCACCTGTGGGGACATCCAGGTTTCTGCTGTGTTCTGCTTGTGCTTTGCAACTGGCTCTCTCTGTGCATGGATACTTTCAGTTGATGGCTGAGATAACGAGGGTGAGACATTAGGTATTGCTCAGCTGGGATAAACACTTCTTTGTCCTTAGTTTCACTTTCTATAGTTCCTTGTTACCAGTTTATGGCTTTGTTAGATAGGGCAGAAAATAAAAGAAGTAGAAATGAAAATTACTACTAATTGGTGTACAGAAGATGGATATAATCAAGAAAGGCTTCATGTGGCAAGTGGATTTGTAGCTTCTGTTCGAAGGAAATGGAACATATGGCCTTATAGAGGCTGTTAACCACAGCACATTTAAATGGTGATATCAATAATATATTTTATTGTCTTCTCCAAGGGAGTTAGTTTGGTCAATTTTCCTCCAATATCTTCTCTTCAGTCAGTTCTTTGTTTCATATGCTAAAAGGAATGATCCTCCCTCCCATTTTCCATTGACACAAAAGTTGTACAGAATTGCAATATGCATTATGGTTTTGATTAGCCACATATAGCTATAGAGTCCTTGAAACACAGCTTTTCCCAGTTGTATTACACTGTAAGAAAAGAATATGAACCAAAATTTCACTATTAACTTAATGTTGATTACATGTTGATATCTCACTATTTTGGACACAAATACTAAAATTAATCCTAACTCTTCCTTTACTTTAAAAAATGAGACTATAACTATGGATATTTCAAATCAAGTGTGTGGCTCACATCATATTTCTGTTGGAGAACATTTCCTTCCAGGGAAGCACAAGGTTCCTTTTAGCCTTTTCCAAGTGATTCTCTCTCCACTAGGCCAGTTTGAACATGGCAAACAATGAAGATTTTGTAGTTGGAAGGATGGCTGCAAGTCATTTGGAAATTAGGTGGTGAAACTGCAATGGGAACATAACTCTAGCATGGCGATTTGCTTTTCTGAGCCTCTCTATTCAAATGGATTAGCCACTGCTCTGTTCTCTCCTCTAGATAATTTGCATCTTATTTTCTTTCTGTCAGAAGTGTCATTTCCTGTGATTGATTAAGCCATCTTTGCTGAGTGCAAAAACAAGGCCACCACATTATTCAAACTGGATTCAGTACAAATACTTTCATCCTCTGGCTTGGGAAGAATTCATGTAGCTGCTTTAGTTGCTTAGAAACCCTTTTTATTTATTATTTTTTTTTTTAAAGAAAATCAGTGTTTGGTTACTTTCAGAAATTAGAGTCAAGACTACAGGAGCAAAAATATTACTATCCTTCCAAGTGTTAAAAAATGGAGAACAATGTGTTTTTAATCCCAAGTGATATATATCTATGCTATTTAAAAAAATTATATTGGTATAGTGTGGTGTGTGTGCATATGTGTGTGCAGGTGCCCTAGGAGTCCAAAAGAGAGTGAATGATCCCCTGAAACTAGAGTTATAGGTGGTTGTGAGCCTAACAACATGGATGCTGGGAATTGAACCCTGGTCCAGCTACAAGAGCAGAGTATGCTCTGAACTACTGAATCATCTTTGAATCCATTAATTAGCTCTTTTTATTTTAAGTGTTTTAGTATCATCTTTATGGGTTTCTACCAAATTAATTACATTGACTACAATACAACACATTTAATTTACTTACAAAAAAAATTCTATTTTATAAATGATTTTCACAAGTCTTGCAAACAGGTCTGAATCAGTAACAGCAATATTAGAACTTTATCATAATTATAATTTAAACATAAAAAGACACATTAAACAAAAAGTAACAGACCTTTAAGAGACAGTTGGATCAAATTATGTGGTTACATCTGCTCCCATGTTATCTCATTCCTACTATAGTTTCCTTTTATTGCATTTTAGTTTAGTTATCCATAATTTTGCATTGTAGGATAAAAAGGTTTGATACTTTTATTAACACATCAGTTTAGATTTGTTGCTCTTTATTATTTAAAGTCACAAGCAACAAAGTTAAGCATAGGTTTTTGTGGCTCTTTTTAGCAGAATATAGAACACTTTCAACACTCCTTGGAATTCCATTAGCTTTCTTTTTGCAGTTCCACATTCTGTAAAACCCTCGATGCTTGGAAAGTAGTGGCTTGTTCTCTTTCCCTATAATTTTGCCTTTTGACGAATGACATGCGAATGGAATCAGAATTACAGCCTTTTGAGATTGTTTCTTTTATTTTGGTGTTTTAGTTAAGTTCACTAAAGGAACAGAACCAAGAGGGAAGGCCAAGAGAGTGAGAAGCAAAATGAACTAGCTGCCTTATAAAATCTTTTCCTGTCTGAGCTGCAACAAGAAGGTGCCAACCACAATAGGGGCAGGCCTTCCCACATCAATCCAGACAATCAGGACAATCCAGACAATCCTGTGAGTCTCCCCACTCAGGTGATTCTATATTGTGACAAGTTGACACTAAAACCAACATAATGTCTTTGAGATTTAATCGCATTACATCTGCCATAGGCATTTGTGCATCTGCCATTTTGATTGCTGACCACCACAGTATGTTTATACACTCAGTGACATTTGTGTTGTTTCTTCGTTTTTATGGGCTACAAATAATGCTGCTATAAATACTCATGCACAAAGTTTTGTGATTATGTGACTATAAGCCATGCTTTAGTAAAAAATAACTAGTAGAGGAAATGCTGGGTCACATACTAAGCACATGTTTAAATTGATAAGAAATTGAAAAACTTTTAATGAGGGATGATAGCATTTTGGGAACACATGAAAGGTCCAAGTGTTTCTCTGTAATTTATCTTCTACCGCTCTCTATCTTTGGGTGTCTCTTTCTCTGCCTGTTTCTCTGTCTCCCTGCCTTTGTCTCTGTGTATGTGTCTCTCTACCTCTCTTCATTCCTTCCTTCCTTCCTTCCTTCCTTCCTCCCTCCCTCCCTTCCTTCCTTTCTTTTACCTCCCACCTCCCCTTCCTTTCTCCCCCTTTTCCTTCTTCCCTTTAGCCAATTCTCTCCAGGATCAAAATCTCATCTCATAGATCAGTATAACCCAAACTCACTTGAAATCTTGAAACAGCTTCTCAAGTGTTTGGGATTACATCTATGTGGCACTACATCTGGCATCAGTATTTTTCTAAGCCATTGTCAGAGGTATAACATCATATTACTGTGGTTTTTCTTTGTCTGCTTTTAATTGCTGTTTTGTGTTGCTCATTTGTTATAATGTATTTCCTTTGGTGGAATATGCATTAAAATCTTTGACTACTGATGGAAATTGCATTATTTTCTTATCAGTTCAATCTTTTTTCAGATACATGATTTTCAAATATTTCCTTTAGTTTGTGGTGTGCCTTTTCACTTCATTGTGTCCTTCCAAGAGAAAATGTACTTTAAAATTTTAATCCTTTACATTTTTTTGATATAATGCTATCGGCCAGCTACTAATTTCTTATCGGCTAGCTCTGTCTTAATGATTAACCCATTTCTATTAATCTAAGTATTTTCACGTGGTCTCATCTTACCAGAGAGAGGGCCTGGAACTTTGTTGTATCCATTCTCCACATACTGATTCCTCCCTACTACTTCCCAGAATCCTCATTGTCTCCTAGTCCCGCCGATCCTGCATTCCTATTTGCCAAAAAATACTTCATTCATTAACCAGTATGAGAAACATATTTACAGAAAGACATCTCCCATCATCTCTTTTCTGTCTAAATATAAAAAGAAGGGTTTTAACCTTAACATAGCAAAATATATCAAACAACAATTATCAAATAAGAATCACAGTTAACAATATTTAGTTCATTAACATTTAGTAGATTTAAGAAAATATTCCATCATCTATTCTATCTTTGTGGGTCTAAAGTCCTATATGTAACTTATCTTTAATCCTAACTAAGGAAAACTATAACCATAACTATCTGTCTTCAATTCCTTCAAAGATCACAGAAAGTTAATATATAAATTCTAGAAGTGACAGAGACATCTTGCTACCTGGTCAGACACCTGAAGTTATTCAGTAATGTTCCATCTTCAGCCCATAGGCCATAGTGTGTCTGGCAGACTCCTCAGCAAAGGAAGAAACTTTAAATTGTCCACCTGTATTGAAACTTTGTCAGTTACTTTTCTCTGTGTCCTGTGGAATGTCTGATAGACTCTTCCATGAAGCAGGAACCCTGCAGCACTGTTCATCTTGTATCAGCAGTCAATTTCCTGTGTGTCCTGCATGTCCAGTTTATACAGCATAAAGTCAAACAGTCCAGACAAGAGCAGTATTTTGCCCAAATGGCTAGTCTTGTCATATTGGAAGTAAACTCCATAACAAGTTTCTTCAATGTCCATCTTCCTTTCTGACACAGGTGGTGTTGCCAGGAGCAGTTGTTCCTCACTGTTAAGAAAAACCCTAAAACATTTTAAATGCCATATTCTGTAGGTCTTTGAAAGGTTTGAAGAATGCCTATCCGTCCCAAATACATCTTCTTATAAATTTATTTATTTATTTATTTTATATGTCGGTCCCAGTTCCCTCTCCCTCCCTCCTTCCCTCCCTCTTAACCTTTCTGCCCCCTCACATTCACCTTGACCACCCTCCCCTCCCATCTCCCACCCCAGTTCCACATGTAGGGCAATGCCATCCAGGTGGGGTCATGTAGATCTGTCAAGTCATTTGAAGTAGGGACTAGGATTTGCCTCCTGTCTCTAGGTTAAGGACATAACCCTCCATGGGGGATGTGTTCACAAGGTCCTTTTGTGCAAGAGGAATACATCCTGGTTCCAGTGTCTGAGGTCCCTTAGACTGTTCAGTCCTTCTAGCTGAGACACATATTCAGGGGGGCCTGAGTCAGTCCCATGCTGGCTTCCCAGTTATCAGTCTGGGGGCCTGTTAGCTCCTCCTTGTTTGGGTCATCTGTCTCTATGTGTTTCTGCAGCCTGTTCTTGTCCTCTCCCTCTGCATCTGGATTCTAGTTTGACTCAGTGTTTAGGTATGGGTGTTTCCTTCTGTTTCCAACAGGTACTAGATGAGGGCTCCATGATGGTGGATAAGTTAGTTGTTGATCTCACTATCCAGGAAGGGCATTTATGGTAGCCTATCCACAGTTGCTCAAATTGTTAGTTGGTGGCAGTCATATAGGTCTCTGGACATTTCTTTTGGTTCAGTTTTGTCTTCAAACCAGTAACAGCTACCTCTTTTATGTCCTATCTCTCTCTCTCTCTCTCTCTCTCTCTCTCTCTCTCTCTCTCTCTCCTGTCTTCTATTCCTACCCTGACTCAATCTTCCAAGTCCCACATGCCTTCCTTTCCTTCCCTTCTCTTTCTCCTACTTCTCTCTCCATTCACTGCCTCCCCACTTCCCATGTGCTCTTGGGGACTTGTCCCTTCCCCCTTCTATGAGGGACTTTATATGAATCTCTTAGAATACACGTTGTATCCTAGTTCCTTTGGTACTGTGAGTCCTTCTACTTTGTTCTCATTAAAAAACTATTTAGATTATTCTAATTTATTTTCAATTTTAAAAGCATTTTAGATCAATATTCAAAAAGTCTAGATAAAATTCTCATTTGGATTGCCAAAATAGGTCAGTTAGGGGAAAATTAACATCTTAAGCCAGGTAGTGGTGGCAAACCCCTTTAATCCCAACATTCAGGAGGCAGAAACAGGCTGACCTTTGTGAGTTCAAGGCCAGCCTGGTCTACAGAGTGAGTTCCAGAACAAGTTCCAAAGCTACACAGAGAAACCCTGTCTCAAAACAAAACAAACAAACAAAAATCTCTTACATACTTTTAGTCAAGCAATACATGAACATGGTAGTTTCTTCATTGATTTAAGTCTTTGAAATGTTCTCATTATTATTTTTAGTTTCCCATATGGAGGTCATATATATTTATACCCATTTAACTGTTTAATATAGTTATAAATGCCATTCCACTTAACTTCAAATCTCAGTAGTTTATTACTTGTGTGTGTTGAATAGTCATCTTTTGAATGTTGATCTTATTGTGATGTTATTACAGGATTTTAAAAGAGATTCTGGGCCAAGTTGGTGGTAGCTGAGAGATAGCTCAGTCATTAATAGCATTGACTGCTCCTCCAGTAGACCTGGGTTAAATTCCTAATACCCACATGGCCGATGACAACCATTTCTAACTCCAGTTCCAGGGGATCAGATATTCTCTACTGGCTCCTATAGATACTGCATACATGAAGAACAAGACATACATGCAAACTAAATGGCCATATTCATAAAATAAAAATAAAATACAAAAATTATAAAAAAAACAGTTCTTTGAAATTTTATGTTTGCACAACAGTTTTCTTCTTTCTTTATGATCTACTACATTTTTCTTTGTTTTTCTCTATTTGTACCACCTATAAGTCCTGTGTTAAATAGATATGGTCACTTTGCTTTGCTTCTAACCTTAGGGTAAACACCCACATTTAATGCCATTCTTAAGTGTAGTATTGCCTCAAGATATTTAAAATAGGTATTTGTTATCCAGCTGAGACACTTATTCTAAGTTTCTATTTTGATGAGAATTCTTTTAAGTCAAAAATGAACATTGCCCATGTACAGTGGTCTTTTCTATCAATTGATATGTTCATTTGGTTTTCCTTCTTTAGCTTGCAGTTTTGATGCTTGAATTTTCAAAAGTATTAAGGCAGCATTGCATGGCAGGAATAAATCTCATTTGGTTGTTGTGTATGTTTCATTTTTTTTCTTTTTTTCTTTTTGTTCACACTTGTATTTAACTCACCAATATTTTATTAAGATTTTTATCTCTGTTTACAAGACACACTGCTCTCTAGTTTCCCTCTCCAGGATGCCTTCACTTTTTTCAGTATTAGAGTAATTCTGACCCCAGAGAATGAGTTGGGAATTATTTCTTCTGCCACCATTTTCTGAAAAACATTATGGAGAATTAGCATTATTTGATGTTAAAAGCTTTTCTTGTATCCTTTGATAAGATTAAGCTTGATATATTTTTGGATCTTTGATGAAATGGCTTACCATGGCTGACCATTTAAAATGTTAATCTGGTGGACTCTATCCCACATGGACATAGTTTATGATTATTTTGTTGAATTTTTCTATCTAAGTTTTTCCAACTATGAAAGAACTTTGTATAGTTTTTCTTCCTTGTGACATATCTGCCATGCTTTGATGTTTGACCATGCCGGACTAATACAGTGAATTATCATGTATTCCTTCTACTTTAATTTTCTAGAAGAAAGTGGGAAATTGAAATGATTTCCTTCTTAGGTATTTGGTAAAATTTATCAGTAATACTGTCTGGGCTTGCTGTTTTTTTCATGAAAGCTAATAATTGTTGATTAAGTTCTTTAATAGTGTTATTTGGTAATCTGTTCCTTTTTCTGTGAGTTTTACTAATTTGTATTTTTCAAGGAGTTGGCTCGTTTTATCCAAGTTTTAAAATATGTGGCCATGGTTTTGTTTAGTGTTCTTTTATTGTCCCTTAATGCCCCAGATATCAGGGATGATGGTCTGCATTTCACTTCTTACATAAGTAATTTATGTGTTCTCTCACATTTCTCCTCTTGGTTAACCTGGCTGGAGAGTTTATTCTTTGTTTTTTCAAAATAGTCTTAGATTATTGATTTTAGATATTAATCCATTTCTAATATATGAATTTTAATGTAATAAAATTTCCTATAGAAATTTCTCTTGTATCCAATAAATTTAAATAAGTTATACATTCCTTTATGTTTATATATGGAGCGCTTGAACATATATTGTTTTGTGTAGGCTTGAATGTTTAATTAGGAGGGTCAGTTATAGGTAGCAGTACTTCTAAATTTTTATTTCCAACCTGCTATCTTAAAAAATGCACATATTAACTCTTAATTGTTTCTTTGTAGGTGTTTAGGGATTTTCATATATAGATTATACATGTTACATCTCTATACATTGAAGTCTTCATCAATATTATGCCTTTTGCTTTCAACTAAAGTTCATTTCTACATAAAATTAGGGGTAAAAAGTAGTCTAGTGTATAGTGAAATGTTGATTACTGTCACCTCACACACTTTGAAATAACCTCTTTTACTTCTATATAAGTTCTTTTCCTTCATTCATGTCTTTTTGTGGTGTGTGTGTGTGTGTGTGTGTGTGTGTGTGTGTGTGTGTGTGTATGTGCATGTCTGTGTATGTGTGTATATGAGAGAGAGAGAGAGAGAGAGACAAAGAGAGATTGAGAGAATGGAGGGAGAAAAACATCTGTGTATCTGTGTGAGCATGGGTTTTGATTTATGCTCTGGTTTTTGGTGATCTCATCAGTGGATAGCAACTGAGGTCAATATCTCCTTGTCTCACAATACACCAGCTCTAGGCAGAGTTTCTCCTGGTCCCACAGCTTTTAGTCCTCAATAAACACGCGGAGGCTTATATTATTTATAAACTGTTTAGCTGATGGTTCAGGCTTCTGATAGGGTAGCTCTCTCTTAATTATTAACCCATTTCTATTAAACTATGCATCTCCATATAGTCTTGGCTTACTGGAGAATGCCCATACCTGTTACTCCTTCAGTGGCTACATGGCATCTCCTCTCTATATCCTCTCTGCCACCTATACTTCCTGCCTGGTTACAGGCCAATCATCAACCAATAAGAGAAACATATATACAGAAGGACATCCCCCATCAATCAGACAATAGTTCAGCAGGGAGAGGTAATGCCCTCTGAGCACTTCCATGATCTATGATTGACTGCTATCTGCAAACCCACCATATGCTTATTTCCCTATCTTCCAGCTCCTACATTCTTTTTGTCCCTTTTTTCACAGCTTTTCTGAGTCTCACCCCCTTTAAAAGTGGAGATGTCTGATAGAAGGTACTTTGAGGTATTGGGTAATTACTCCATCAATTATGAGGAAACACTTTAAATTTCACAATGTTTACTGAATATCACTAACAGTTTCATGAATGGACCTGGTGAAAGTTCTTGGAGGGGAAAGAATCTCTGTAATATCAACATGGCTCTATGGATAATAAAGAACTATGGTTCTTGTATACCCATTACTCAGGATTGCAGCAACCAAGGCTCAGTATGCAGATCATTCTACAATAAAGGGTTTCATTTATGCTGTTCAAATTTGTAACTGGGGTTATGGTTTGGTAAAGTCAGTTGTTTGAAGTGTGGTCATTTGGATGACATTTCTGTAGTCCCTCTAAAAACAAAACTCATTTGACCAGTTTACATGCGGCTCAGCACCTCGAGATATCACAGAAATCACTTGTAGGAACCACATTTGTGATTGTAAGCTTATTTCTACCCATAAGAAATGCAGTCTGAAGCCGCCCTAGCAGTCAAATTCAGACTTGTCTTGGCATCCCAAAATGGTTGCAATGTCCATAATCATGAAGCAGAGTTTGCAGACTCAGACAGATAAAGTATCTAAGTTTCCTTTGCTGTGAAGGTTCAGGTACTGGGAATTCTGTTGCTTGGTAACAAGAACTCAAAAGTCCCATGCTCTTTCTGGATTTCCTTTTTGGATCAACTGCTTTATACATTATAGAACATTGCATTATTTCTGTTTATTGTCTGTCTCCCTTACTTTGTCTCTACATGGTTTGCAGTAATGACCAGTACTTAAGAGGTAAAGACAGGAGGATCAGAGTCCAAGGTCATTTTTCACTACTTGCAAGCTCAGGACAGCCTAAGTCACCCTCTCAAAAGAAAAATAAGAGAATTTAAGAAAACAAAACAAAACAAAACAAATGGCCTTAAGAATGTATATTCAATGAACTGGGAAGCTGTTCTGTGATGTGCTGAGAGGTAAAGTGGAACATCTGGAGAGAAGTGAATGATTGTGAAACATGAAGGAGCTAAGCCCCTCTTCTATGTTCCTATCATCTGTCTGTGGTGATATATTTCTTGCACAAATAAAGCCTGTTTGGAGGTCAGAGAATGGAGCTTGCCACTAACTAACTAACCATAGAGGAATGGAGATCTGTACAGACAGGCCGGATGTGACATAACTGGGCAGTAACAGTATATAAGAAAGGACAAAAAAAAAAAAAAAAAAAAAAAAAAAAAGAAAAGAAAAGTAAAGAAAGAAAGAAAGAAAGGACAAACAAGAAATCACTCTCTTCTCTGTGCAGACACTTAGGAGGAAAGATGTGCCGTGGCTTGCTCCTTCTCTCTGATCTCTCAACATTTTTGTCTATATCTGAATCTAGCCTTTCAATTAAGCACTCTATTTTACATCTGTCAGAAAGTTGGTCTACTAAAAATTACAGAGTGTTCCTGACCCCTTGATTTGCAGGTAACTTGTACTTATGAATAAGTCACAGAGATGCTTACAGCCCTTAACTCTGGCAGGTAGTGATTCACATAAAGAGGTGCATAGAAATATGATAACTGTTTTAAGGATTAACATAAATGCTGAGAATTCCAGCCCCTTTCCATATTCCATTATATAATATAGGAAATATATGCTCCTGGGTAGCTTACTAGCTAATAAAATGCATTAACTACTACTACTACTACTAGTATTTTAATAACCAATAACTCCTCATGGGCTTCACTGTTTCTGCTGGTAAATGTGACTCACAGAATGTACTGTAGAAATATGATACAGCTATAATGTTTTTCTTTCTTTTGTAAGATGTGGCTTCTCTGTGTAGCTCTGGTTGTCCTGGAACTCTCCTTGTAGACAATTCTGGACTCAAATTCAAAGATCCCCCTCTCTCAGACTCCCTAGTGCTTGAATTAAAGGCATGCACCCCCACATCTGGCTGAAATGATTTTCATATACAGCAATTCCCTCTTGTGGGAGAGTATATTCCAAAATTCCAAGATACAAATTGCAGATAGTAATCTGACCATACATATACTATGTTTTTTCTTATGTACTTTAAAATATTGCTACACAGTGAAAGTGTTGATTTGTTTCTTCACGATTTATGTATGCACTGCTATCTCCTTTCCATCACTTTCCTTGTACTTTGAACCCACTATTATATAGTAAAATAGGGGTTCTTTGAACATGATCACTGCAGTAATACAACAATAAGTCTGATAACAAGGATAGTTGTTATGTTACTAAATGGTGAACACCATATACATCCTGAGTACCATATATATCCTGAGTACTCTAGAAAAAGGGAGGATTTATATCCCAGGTGAGAGAGAGAGTGATATGGAGAGAGATTTTTCTATATTACTCAGAATTTAGACAATTTAAATTGTAGATAATTGAAACTATTTAAATCTTATTTGATTTTTGCAATTTTTCATTTAATGTTTGTGGTCTGAGGTTGGCTATAGGTAACTAAAACTTAAAACTACACATAAAGGAGGGGGCTGCATTATTTCCATTTAGCTATTCAAGGCTGCATTCTTCTAAACTTTGGATTCCATTTGTATATCCCCCAACGTCTTATTAGTACTGGTAAGAGTCAGCATGCCGTTCATATTCAACTGGGGATACAGCTGGGCCTGATCAATGTACTGTTTGCCCTTGCTTCTAGAAGCCATGATATTTTATTGTTGAAAATATTTTCTGGACACTAGAGAGACTTACATAACAAGGCCTTGACTAAATTGTGGAAACATACATCGTTCCTTTTAGGCAATACATGCTATGATCACAATGTAGAGCCAATAGGGTGTACTCTATGATAGCTGTTCATATTTCATGTATATTCATAATTTTGTTCTCTTCATTGTTCACATTGACATTGTTAGGATGAGGACTGTTTAACCATATATCACCTGTTATTCTACTTCATTATTAAGGATCCATGGTTCATAACATTACATATAATCTCTGAGCTTCTGGACCTCTCCTAGTGGAAGAGTGCCACTTTCCACTTTCAGAGGGATCTTAAACTGACTACAATATTTTTCTTGCTAGAAATAGAAAAAAAATCCTCAAATATACAATTCTAGGTAGTATAAATTCAATTTTATATGGGTTGAAAAGGATTTTGTTGCCTAGCATGATAGCTTAGTTCACACACTCTTAAATTTATGGATAAACACAGCAAGATCCAAATATTTAATTGACTTATACATAATATGTAGAACAGAGTATAGATCTCTTGTGGAGCTTTTATAAGAAATGATCACAAACTTAGTGGCTTAAAACAACAAAAAGTTTATTCTCCTATAGTTATGAAAGCCAGATATTCAAATTCAGTTTTATTTACCCAAAACAAAGATATTGTCAGGGTTATACTCTAGTCTTTCTGGAATTTCTGGGAGTGAATCTATTCTTTGCCTCTTCCAAGTTTGGGGAACTGCCAGCATTCCTTGGTTTAAATTGTGCCTCTGCAGTCACAAGACCTTCTCTTCTTATTCATGGTCCAAATCCTTTTGATTATCTCATATATGGATACTCTCCAATAACACTGGATAAAGACCTGTCTCGTTATAAATAACATAATCCTATTTAGAAAGTATTTACCATATAAAGTCACATTCATGGGTCCTTGGAATCAGGGGGAAGATATGGTTTTCAGAACTGTTATTTAGCCTATGACAAATAGCTAAATTGCAATTCAAGTGGACTATGTAGTGCGTATGTTACACTTGTCTTTTACTTACTTAAAGATACTCAGAACACTGAGAAAGACTAACCAAGAAACATCAACTGAATGGACACTGTCAGTGAAAAGTGAAATGTCACCCAACAAAAAAAATACTAATAATTCCACAATGTGGCTGAGACAGAAAGTTGATCAGTTATGACTACTGGAAAATATTGAAAGGAACTGCAAGAAACTTTTGGTAGCTCTGGAAATAATTTCTTCATTTAAACAAATCCAGCAGACAATAAATCTATAGTGAAATCTACAACGTGTTTGGGAAAAGTAACCCTGCTGTTTGGGTGTTACTTTCTTCCCAGTTTCAATTCTACCACAGCAGAATGTGTTAAATAAGCACATTTTGCATATGCAGTTCATAAAAGTGTCTTTTGTCAGTACAATACAAACTACAGTGGGAAAAATAAATAATAAAAATGTACAATCAGTGTTCCAAATTGCAATGGCTGGAAGCAGGGCTGGATAGTGAAAAACCCAAAATAGAAATGACACTTAAAAATAAATGCTTGAATGACGTCCAACCCATCTGATCCCTATTTCCTCAAGCACTGATCATTTGCTGTCCCAGCTGAAATGGATGACTTTTGTCTTGCTGAAGCTTACACACATGCATATTTGTTGATTCTCTGAAGGCAATTCTTCATCATAAGGTATTGGAAACAGATTCTCTAGGGAAAACATCTGCTTGGCTGTAATGATAGCACCTGCCATGTTAGGTGTGCTAAAGAAAAGAACTTTATCCTAGTGGCTCAGGGGCCAGGACTCAGCAAGTAGACATGATACCAAAGACCTATGGGGTACATATTTGCTCCCTTGTTCCTCCACAATTGGGAGCAATACTCAGAGGTCTGGCTCACCTTTGGTGGTGCCAGGCACAGAGCACATAAGTGAGATGAAATGGATCCCCATGTCACATCTAGAGGCAGAGTTCACTTAGCAAAAGAGCCTCAAGGCAAAGTAGACACTCCCTGTGCATTGCAGTTTCATTAGATCCTTCTCTGCCACTCCATCTGGCTGCCTGCCTGTTGGTAATCTTCAGGTCTTGGGCCCAGCGTAGTATGTGAGTGATATAGTACAAAGCAGGAACATGACCACTTTAGACTCTTGTCTACCATTGACTGGATGAGCATGGTAAAGTTCTTTACCTTTTCTGACCTTCTATTTCACAATGTGTAATATACCAGCAATTATTGTTGTTTTTAGTGGGTAGACTGTAATGTGCTAGTGTTTGCTTTCTTTTCTATTTAACGTTTTTGAATATGAGAGCTTTTTTATTAAATGTGAAAAAATGGTCAATATCCTTCATCTTTCCACCTGGGGTTTGAGTTGTATTTAAGTTAGATTATTTGATACCAACACATATGTCACTTGCTTCATCCATTTTTTAAAAGTTGATTTTTAGTACATTTTTTTCTGTGAGTTGTGTGTGTGTATGTGCATGTGTGTATGGTGGACAGAGGACAACTTATGTTTTTCTCTCTTACCATGTAGGTCCTGGATTTGAACTCAGATTGTCAGAGTTGGTGGCAGGTTCTCTTAGCCACAGAGCCATCTTTCTGTCTCTTCATCCTTTGTTGTTTTTATTTCTTTCAATTTAACCTGGGTGATTTTAGTACACTGTCTTCCATTTTACTGATCTCTTATTGTGTCATTTCCAAACTGCTGTAAACACCATTTAGTAATTTAATTTTTTTTTTAATTTCTAAAAATGTTGTTTTTGATACTGGATTTTTTTGTTGTAGAATTTGGCCTTGGATATTATCTAGAGTTTAAGAATTTCTACCGAGGCCCGCCAGTCCTCTGTTATTTACTCATTTTTCTCCTTGTGAATTAGCGAACATGTATCATGGGAATTTTAGAAACCCTGTCTTTAATTCTAATAGTCAGATAATTTGTGGATATATTTATATTGACTGATTATTAAACATTTTTTACTCTCTTGCAGGTCTAGCAATTCTCAATGGAGATGTGCATTAAAAAGATTATTCTCATATCTTTCTCTGAAGTGAATTCAGGAGGCAGTTATTGGTGGACCACCTTAATCTTTTGGCGACTTAGATGTAGGCTTCATTAAGACAGATCTAGTTTAGCTATGCCTTTGTTGTTGATTAATAAATCCCATAATTTAGGACTTTAATGTGATAGTAATTAGTGGCCATAGTGAGAATACACAAGCAACAGAATTATGTGCCCTAAAGAATATGATTATCTTTATTTTTCTCTATAACTACTACTTTTTCTCCTGAGTTATTTGGAGGTGTAGTCACCACATGTATTACAGTTCTGAACTGATACAAATTTGAAGACTGTGTATATACAGTTTTTGTGTCCTGTTTATCGTTTCTGGAATTTCCTTTTCGTTAGTCAGGTGCAAAATCTGTCCTCTAAATCTTCAGGTCAGTAAATCTCAGTGCTTTCTGCTCTAGTCACATTTTAGGGATTTGTGAGGAATGAGGATTTCACTAAAGACATATGGATGTGCATCTCACTGTGATGAAACTCCAGTGTCTTCCTACTTTGGGTCACTGTCAATGGCCTTCAAATTGTTGCTTTATTTGTTCTTCAGAGTTTGTTGTTGCTGTGAGCAAAATGTTTGATTTAATATTAAATACAACAGCAACACTGAAAGTCTAGAGTCCCTTTGACATTCTTGGGTGATCAATGAAAGGAGTTTCATTACTTGTAAGCATGGTTTCTAAGAACACTGGGATTTTCATTGATTGCTTCATCTTGGCTAGCTGTTACCAATGACCAGCTGTTCCATGCTTAACTCATGTACCCATCAATAGTTTGTAGTTTTGACACAAAAGGAGCATTGAGAAATGATGCTTATAAAATAGTGTGGATTGTTTTTATTATCAACCATGATGAGAGTTGTTGGGTAAGTGTAAAAAGCATACAATATGCTCATGGAACACTCTGAAGTCTAGCAAATTTAACACACTGAACCAAATGTTTTGGCTTTGATAGGTTTGAGTTTAAGCTATTTTACTTTACTTTCCCTGAGTCTTCATTCTTTTATCTGTAAAGACAAAAGAGCATTACTGAGTGTCATTGTGAGAATCCAATAAACCATAGTGCTTAGCATATAGTAAGTGCTCATTGAAGCACAATTAAAAATTTTAAAGACAAAAAATTTAACCATAACCATGCTGGTTTTAGAGTATCGAAGTAGCAAACTGAGGATAAATTTCCTCAGAATCACTGATTTTCAGAGTATAATCAGCAACTGCCCTGAAACTTAGTTATCTAAGGTTATTTGTTAATAGGGGAGATATCCTGCCTTTTGCCTCTGAACAACTTAAACCAATATTGTCAGGGGTGAGGCCTCAGAATATTAATTTTAAATGCTCTCTGTAGATAATAATTCCCATGATTACCAGTTCTAAATCTCCTGGAAAATTGAGAGGCAAGAAGAAATATCTGAAAGGAGGGTTACAGAGATTAGGACTTTGAACTCCAGTCTCACTTTCCAGAAGTCTGGGTATTATTGCCTTTCTGGTATTGATGCCTGGGAGCCCATAACTTAAGATAGAGACTGAAAAGTTTTAGTCATTGTTAAGTGTCTGGCTGCAGGGCAATCAGCAGCAGAGTGATTAAACAACTAGGGTTATAATTCATCCTTCAAATCTGTGGTTAGGGCACTCTGCTGTATAACTTCTCACCTGTGAGGTACTACACAGCTCTTAACTCTTGTTCTGCTAAGTACAATTACCAGCTTCCCAGAGAATGGCTATTGTTTTTATCCCTCACCTTTCTCACTTTCAATAAATATGTTACAACATTCTGTTTTGTTTTGTAATCTTATTTTCTTTTTAATACTGGAAGAGTCTTATAGTTGATTTACTATGGCACCCGGGCTTAACATACATAGAGTAATTATGATTGAGTTTTAAATGTTTATTTTGCTTTATTTATTTAGGTACATGTGTGTCTGTGTGAATGTATTCCATATTTATATATGGGCCTGAAGTATACATAGAATAGAGCTGGAGTTACAGGCAGCTGTGAGCTATCCAGGGTAGGTTCAATGAACCAAACTCAGATCTTCTGGAAGAGCAGCAACCAGACTTAATAGCTAAGGCATCTCTAGGGTCCTATATTTATTATTATTATTATTATTATTATTATTATTATTATTATTATTATTTCTAAGGTGTGTGTGTGTGTGTGTGTGTCTGTATGTGTATAAATGCATGTGCTATGAAAACTAGAGGAGAACCTCAGGTATCCTAAGGAGCCATCCACCATTTTCTGTGACACAGCATTTCTCACTGGAATGGAGTTAAAAAATTAGAATTGTTTGTCTGGCCAGCAAGCACCAACACTTGGATAACAAGCATTCAACACCACATTCAGATGTTATTATAAACTTGGGTTCTTGTTCATTCAAGGCAAGTATTCGACTGAAATGCAGTCCCAGTCAGAGATTTATAGTTATATAAAAGAAATTGTGTTTCTATTTTTAGTAAATATGTGTGAAAAATCAAGGTAGGACAACCAATGTCAAAGAAAAAAAGGAGTCAAAGATTATAGACTGGTAAACTTGGAACCAATAGACAGAGTAGATAGGTCTTCTATGCAAGTATTTTACTCATGGCTTCTCTGATCATTTCAACAGAATTCTGGGATGGGAAGACTTCTCAATTGCAACAGGTGCAGAGTAGCTGCCAGGCTGAGACAGCATCAGATATGTTCTACTGGTTCCTTGAAAGATTTCTTCATCTGACCCTTTTTGTCACAATGCACTTCTTATAATTGCCCATATTTTCAGTTTACTTGCCTACATTGCCTCCCAGGACACATCTCTTCCCCACTGTTCTCTACATAGGGAGTGTAGGGAGTGGATGAGGGGGCAGAGTTAAAACCATGGACACACCTACTCTGGGAGAAAGAATTTTTAAACACCCTCAAGAAACCTAGCAGGTGCCTGTTCATGAATATTAGTAATGATGCTATAGATCTGTTTGTTTGCTATTCACCTGGCTGAGGGAATTATTTTTTTCATTTTTAGACCCTGGATGAAAAGCTGGAGAAATGTATTCTAATATGCAAGGCAGAGATCCCAATTGGTGACACCTTGAACTTAGATTTGTAGCTCATAGAATTGTGAGAATAAATTTTTGTATTGTTTAAGCCATGAGGTTTATAGCTGTTTGTTTCATCAGCCCCAGGAGGCCAACACTTTGTCTCAGTGCATATTGACCAGCTTGCCTCCAATTGCTAGCCCTGTATATTTTTTCCCTTGAGGCTTCTTCTGGCTTGTATTTGAGCAGGCTTGGCCAATTTTAGTAGGGAATTAGGCCTGTGTTAGATTTTTGCCACTTAGATAAAATACCTGACATGAGCAACATAAAGGCAGGGAAGACTGATTTTGTTTCAGTATTTCAAAGATCTCTGTCCATGACTGATTGGCCTGTTGCTTTTATGGGCATGTGATGTAGTCTTTGGGTCTTTGAAGGATGTTCAAGGTTCAAACCAGAACAATATCCTTTGCTTTGGTAGTTCTCATGTAAGGGCTGATGGGAGGACACCAGCATCCTTTCTTCTAGGCTTGGTGAATTCCAAAGGCATGCTATGCTAGTTTCTAGAATTTGTTCCAGCTATCTGTTACCTACATTTGCTTTCTATACTCTGTGCTGGTATCCCTGTCTTTCACAGTTGAAAAAGTCTCCCACTTGCCTACAAGATTCACATGGCCAATTAAAATATAGGCATGCACTTTAGCCATGAATTCATCTCATGCTTTCACATTCTAAGAAAGACATCATTAAGTGATTTCTTTGTTGGGTGAACACAGGTCTCCATTTTAGTGATGTGATGCCATGGGCATTTTCATGAGCTGTTTTAAGAAAGGTGTCTGAGCTTGGCCTTACACCAATAGAAATCTACAGTAATTAAAGTGATCACCATAGAGATGGATTTGTTCATAGGTTTCTTTTGAAAAGGGCTTTAGATATCATTCAAATTTTGATATTTGATATATCACACCATCTATTTTTAGTTTCCCTAGCACATAAGTGTATATATATATATATATATATATATATATATATATAATTTTTCTTATTTTACATATCAATGCCTGTCCCCTCTCCCTCCCTCCTATGCCCCCCTACCCCCTCCAACCCCATCACCCATCACCCCCAATCCACAGGGAGGGTGATGCCTTCCAGGAGGGATGATCAAAATCTGTCAAGTCATTGGGAGTAGGGTCTAGGTCCTCCCTCCTGCCTCTAGGCTGAGGGCATATCCCTCTATGGGAATGTGCTCCCAAAGTCCTTTCATGCACCAGGGATACATCCTGGTTCAATTATCATCAGTCCCTTAGACTGCCCAGGCCTTCTAACTGAGTGAGACCCATATTCAGGGGGTCTGAGTTGGTCCAATGCTGGTTTCCCAGCTATCAGTCTTGGCTTTCAGGTCAGCTGTCTCTGTTGGTTTCTGCAGCCTGGTCTTGACCCTTTTTCTAATCACTCTTCCCTCTCTGCAACTGAATTCCAGGATTTAGGCTCAGTGTTTAGCTGAGGGTGTCTGCTTCTGTTTCTATCATCTACTAGATGAGGACTCTAGGATAGCATATAAGGTAGTTGTCAATCTCATTATTAGGGAAGGTCATTTAAGGTAATCTTTCTACTGTTGCTCAGATTGTTAGTTGGGGTCACTATGAACATTTCTCTAGAGTCAGTTTTCTCTTCAAACCTATAATGGCTCCCTCTGTTATGGTATCTCTCTCTCTCTCTCTTTTTCTTTTCTTTTCTTTTTTTTCGCCCTCGTCAATTTGTCCCCCAGCTCAATCTTCCTGTTCCCGTAAAAATATCATAATTAATATTTCAGATATTATACTTCAACTGTTCTATGATTTGTTTTCATTTGGTATGTTCTTTTTCTCAGTCTCCCCCTTTTGATTTGGGCAATTCTAGACATCTTTTATGTCCATTTAAATAAACAAACTGTGCATCTCCAAGTGGAGCAAAAGATAAATATTTTCTCATAATAGTTTTCACTGGATGAAAAAAAAAACAGCCTTATATTAAAAACTGCTGTGACGAGTGGTTTCTTATTAGTGTTTGTTTTAAATGAATAGGGGAATCTTCTCCAGATGTTGATAAAAAAAACAAAACAAAAACAAAAACCAAAAAAAAAAAAAAACTTGAAACCACTAATTTCATTGTTCTTCTTTCAAAGAGAAAAAAAGAACAAAAACAACAAAACTCTCCTCAAAATACTGGAGTGACAGGCTAAAGGTGAAGTCAGCAAGTTTATAAATGAAAGCTGTAGACAAATTTTTAAATGAACAGCTTTTAATGCACATAAGCCCTAGGGCAGCTAATATGTTTGAACCTTAGAATTACCTGGAAATAACCAACCAAACATCCCATTCCCCATAAAAGAAATTATGTTTTTGACCTTTTAAAAATGCACTGCTCGCACTGATGATTTTTCTCCTTAAGAAAATGCAGGAAATTATGACAAGTAAATAGGCTGCTTCAAGTTTGATTAAAAAAAAAAAGAGGGAAACTGGCCATGTACAAACCTGCTGAAGTTACACAACTCAAAAATGAATGTTTTGCTCCTTCTCAAAGTAGCAGACTGTCTTTAAATTCTTATTTTTTGGTTCCTTACAAAATTCTTTGGGGCCTATACTTTTAATCAAGAAAACTTTATTGAAAATTTCCAAGATCTTCAGAATGAACTAGATAAGTATTGCTTCCATTTATTTATTTATTTATTGTCAAAACACCATTCACTGCAAAAATATGAGTGAAGTTTATATTAATATAACTAAATAGTGTGTTAACTTTAATCTTTAATAAAAAACTTACAGAGTGTAACAACAGGCAAGTGATAATGTTTGAACCAAATGTTCATTTCTGTTTTCCTACAGCAGGAAATAAAGTGTTTTTCTGAGTAGGATGCCATTTCCTGACATTTGGGTTTTATGCAACTTTAAGTGGTCTTGAAAATACAAAATCTTGGAGAAAAATATCATGTAAGAAATTAAACTAAGATATTTTGTGTTTGTGTACAGATCTGGGAATTAAAGAACTGATTGACCCAAAGATGAAAACTAAGTTGAGAATCCGTCATTGTGTCTGGTTCTGAAGGATGAAAATAAAAAATCCCATAATTTAGATTTCTTCAAAAGTGAAGGTGCAAATAAGTTTTCAGTTGAGGTTATGGGTCGAATTTGAAGCACCTAAAACATATTATTAATAACTTTTAGATATTTTACTACATTTAACAACATTCAGTCCCAACATAACCAAAAGATAAAGGGAAGCTATAATGTTTCTTTACTGCAAAAGTGGCTATTTTGCGTGACTTTTTTTTTCACTTCTAGAAAAATCTGTTATCAGAATGCCTCTGCCAATAATCTTGCCATGATTTTGAATAGCTTCTTTATACATTTGTGATGCAACTTCAGGTTTAAGGATATGACGTATTTCCCCAATTATTCTCAGGCAGGGTGGGGCTTATAGACAATGATAACCAAATAATTGATATACCATTTGGCAATGCATTATGTTGCATTCTAACACATATCTGCTTTATTGTTCTTAGTAGCATTGTGACATCTAAACATGTCTTTCCATACTGCTAGCATGTATTTAAAAAGCAGTGTCAGTAAGGCATAGCAGGGCGGTAAGGGAATACGGATTCAGTAAGAATTGGGGAATTCTCAACCATCTGAATTCCCAGGTATTGATGGCATATTTAAGAATATTAGTACTGACCTAGACATCTAGTCCAGGAGTTGAGATAGCAGGAATGATTGCTGTTCTCCACTGTCTGTTACCTTACCAGGATCGACATGATAATCAGAATTCTCCTGTATTTGGGCTCTAAGCAAAAGGTAAGTCTTGGGTGCCATTTCATTTTTGCCAGATCAAGTAGAGAGCCATAACAACCTCTCATAATAATACAACTGTTTGCATGTTTTTTTTTTTTTATATGGTAGTCTGGTTTCATTGTTCTTGTAATTGCAAGCTTTACACACAAAGGAGACCAAACTGCCTGCCTGTGAGAGATGGAGGCAGCAGGGAACTGAGAGGACAGCTGAAGCTTGGTTTTCCACAGGATTCTGGTGTTGAAGTCATGCATGAGAAAGAAAGGCCTTTCTGGTCAGCACTCAACACAAAATATTACAGTTCATTTTAAGTAGGATCTTAAGAGAATCTGAAATGTCATGAGGGTCTGAATGGGAGTCTGTCACTGCATGCCACTTCTCAGGAGGTTTGTGAAGAAGGGGAAAAAATGAACAGGGAAGCTAAACATGCCTGTGTACTAGTCTTTGGCAGATTGCATTGCAAACAACCCATCCTTTTCAATAGCCCCTGGAGAGTAAAAAGATGAGGATGAAGACAGCTCTGTGTTCTTTTCATCAGCTTTGCTCCTACATTGTTTGCCATGCCCCAGCTCAAATATAGCAGCAAAGTTGGAGCGAGTTTGTACACTTAAAATGGCCTTCACAGGAGAGGTTAGTTGTGGGGTGGGTTGTCTGGGACATGGGAGTGGGATACAACATGGCGATTTCCTCAAAGCTCCTCTAGACAAGTAAATCTGTTTGTGAAGAATGATTGATTTTTGAGGCAGTGTAACATACCACATTCATGGCTTTTTCAGACACAAATTGGATAAGAGCTTAAATAAGTCAAATATACATGAACCTTGTTCCACCATAAATTTAATCCTTTTGATACTAAACATGTCAATAACTGTGCTTGCTGAGAGATATTCTGTCCACAACACTATGATTGATGACATTTTTATAATCCTTCCTAGCCTGGCAATCGTCTCCCATATTGCAAGGGGAGCTGGGATTCTAAAGAGCAGAAAGTATATCCAAGTGGTAAATGGTGCACATGGTAGCTTGCCATGACAAGGCTCCAAGTTATGTTTATCCCTAGGATCAGTCAAGACAAACTTCTTTTACCTCACCAAACTCTGAAAATACTGACAAAGTGTACTTTTAATATGAACACATGTTAAAGATTTATTAACTTACTTATAAGAGGATGGTTTGAAAAGCATTTTATAGGCTTGAGCATTTATAGGTCTTCTAAAGGGATATTAAAATAAATTCCTATTAGATACAAAATTGATTTATGTCCTATAGGACAACAAAAAACTATAACTTTAGGGATTAAAAAACTGGGTAGAATTAATTTTCTTTGTTACCTGAAAAGATCTGCAAGGTGATAGATAACTTCAGACCATCTGAGCCAATAGTTACTAGTAAATAGCAACTCCAAACAAAGGTATATTTCTGTAGATAATTAATCCTTGGTAAGCTTTTTCCAATATGACATTGAAAGGACTTATTAAAAGTGAGGGCATTTGAACACCTTGAATAACTGTTGATAGTATGAAGGTGTTTCTTATTATCTTCCTAATCCTGAGGCAGTTTGAATCAAGGCCTCTAGTCTTCAAACTTACTGCCTTCATTTTCTGCCTACGGGGAACAGAAGCATTTACCAAAAGGGAGTAGGACATCCTTTCCTCTGACTACAGCTCTCCTTGGCTGGGCACTATGGCTTGCATTCTGGCCTTTAGAGTTATTTTGTTGTTGTCCAGTTGTTCATAGAACATCTGCTGCTTCTATTAGTCTTTTCTTCTGGTTCACTGAGCCCTTGGCCTTACTATGAAGTTCATGACAGGGTGTCTTCCTAGTTGAGTGTGCATTGTGCTGATAAAGGTTTAACAAGTAATTCTCAAAGGAAAAAAATAGAATCATGATTGATCAGTAACATTTGCCAGTCTCTGTGGTGCAAGTACTTCTCCTGTAGTCAATTTAAAGTTGCCAGCAGGATGCGAAACAGCTTGCAGACTTTCTGACAATGTAATCAGCTCTAACAAACCAGTACAAACCAGCTTCAGCACACACCTGGCTGAAGCTTGCAGGAATATGTTCCTGATCCTGTTCCAAGGGTTTAATAAAACAATCCTCAAGAGATTTTTTTTTCCTTTCAGTGTTTCAAATTCTTCCCAATAAGTCAGTAGGAAACCTGCAGTCATTGTAGAAGAGAAGTGCTTCCAACAGGTTCCAGACCAATCTTGTTCATGGCTTGCCCAGCCTGGCTTCCATTTAATTCACCGCTGAGTCTTGTGTTGAATATGGAAAGCTGTAAGAAAACAAATTGCTCAGAACCCTTTTCATTAAACCCAAGAAAACCAGCTCAGGGCCATTACTGTAGAGTCAGTGAGCAGTCAGAACTTGCCAGAACCTGTTGGAAACCATAAGGCATTATTATATGGTGCTCGGATTTAGTCTAGGAAACCTCAGTCTCATGTTTTAAACACTTGGTCCCCAAATAGCAATATTATTTTACAAAGGATGGGGAACTTTATGAGGTAGGACCCAGCTGAAGGAATTAGGTAACTGGGCAGAAATTCCTAAGGAGTATCTGCCCTGACCACTTCTCTACACTTTCCATTCTTCATGAAAGTGAACAGATCTTCTACAGTGTGTTATCATACTGTTTCCCCTGAGCACGTGAGGACAAGAAACCAAGGACTAAGCCTTCTAAAACCATGTGACAAAAGCAAATCTTTTCGCCTTTAAGTCATTTGTGGCAGGTATCTTGGATGCTCTGTTTTTGCTCGAAGTGAGACTTGTGTATTTAGGGTAGACTTAGAAGCCAGGGAGCTAAGAAAACATCTCAACATTTATGCCATTCTATTATATCTAATATCTAAATTTTCCTAAGTTCCCAATGGCACATTAGCGAACAGTATTATCTCAATGTATATGGTCAAAATTGACCAATCTAAGAATTGCCTCTCAATCATCTCCATCTTTCCTGAGGAGTTTCCCAATCAGGATCCTGTTTCATCACAATACCTGGAGCATTTTATTTCTTCTTGATCACGCCGTACATCTTGGCTATATTTTTAGTTTTTATATTTTGTTTGTCTGATATATATTTGAGACAGAATCTATGGCGCTCACATTGGCCTTGAATCCAATTCTTCTCACCTCAACTTCCTAGGTGTGTAGTAAAAGTGTACTATCATGTCTGGTTCAACTTCTCCATTGTTCTGACCAATAATGTGCTAGCTGTGTACAAAATTAATTTGCTGTAAAGACAGGCAGAACTTCTATTTAGCTTTAGAGACTTGAGTAGCATGCTAGCTTCTTTGGTTAGCAGTAATATACCAAATCAATGTCTAGATATACCCACATGTTTGAGGAATTTGGTTTATTTTATTACTTGTAAGGATAAGAAACATGACCCTAGAGAGCTCATTTGTTCAAAACAGAAAGATGTTGCTTCTTTGAGGGGAAACAACCATGGAAAAAAGGTTGTTGGATATGAGCTGTATTTTTGCATTAATCCCTGGGGCTGGGAATGCATTCACCTTCCTAACCTTTTGACAATAATCATCCATCCCTGCACCTTTTCTATTGATTTTAAACCAGAGCTTTAACAACTTCAGGAGTTGCTCAGATTATTTTCCAGATTCCTCTCTGGGGATACCCCATAACAATAATCCATACTTTGGAACCTGAAAAATTAAAACTCTGAGCTTTAGCCTCATGAAGCTAGTAAGGCTCATATGTGCTCCAACTCGGACCTGTAAAATAATGTCCATGAAAACCACTTAGACCCTAGGGTATTTTTAAATTAAAATGTAAATTTTTTCACCTGAAACCTAGATAGTGGCAAAATATATAATTAGTCATTCAAATGCAGTTTGTGGTATACTGGAAATATTCATATTGAAATATAAAATGTTTACCCTGTTGAATGAATCTGAATGATACCTAAATATCATAGTGACTTTCCACCAGCCGCCAACCCCTTAAAATAATACAGGAAGAAGCTTGACTTTACCAAAGAGAAATTTTACATTTTCATCTTGTTAGACTTTTTCTCCCTCCCAAGCATTTGTTCAAATGTTTTCTATTTTGGTACTTATGGGAGTTTTATCCATCACTGTATTATACTTCTTTTATATAGCAAAATATACATAATTGGCATTGTTATTTTACTTTCTATGGCTACAAATTATGAGGCAATTACATCTTCAGGATTGATTAATTGTTACCAGAAGCAATGAATTGTACTGAACTGACTATAAAATAATATAAATATACTAGGAATTTTGATAATCATCAAGGATAAAATTGAAAACACATTTTGGTAATGATTCATGCATCTGTAGATAAATATCTTTATTGCTAGAATGAAATATAGCTTATCAAGACTGTATCTTATTTTTAAAATTGATGTGTACTACAAAAAAGTACATAAAGGGAAGGTATTTATTATCTCAGTTTCTCTTTGTTGTTTGAATTACTTCCAAGTTGCATACTAAAAATCCATGCAGGAATATATTTTCAGTGATAATCATCTGACAAAACCATAATCTGAATAAAAGATTTGACCACCTAACTTGCAAGAGTTTTGAGTCCTTCACTTTTCCAATATTAATCCTGTGTAACTTCATTTAGCATTTCAGAGGCTTTCAAATCCTAGGTTAATCCACCTGAGAAAGATCCAACTTCTATGAAGTTGGGAGAAGTGATGATTTGAGGAGAAGGGAGAGAGTGATTAGTTCCATTACTGGCCTGTTATATTTTTTTTTTAAATGAGGTTCTAGACATTGTTCCCTTTCAAATTCAGCTCTGTTGCCATGCTTTGTGAGATATATTCATGGTAGCACAATATGTGTCCCAGTTTGAAGGTTATTATACCAGTTACAGTTACTGGTAGATTTAGAAAATGAAAATCCAGGACAGCTAGTTAAATTAGATTTCATGTGAACAATAACTGTGTAATTAGCACATCTCATGAACTAATTATGAAATACATGGACCAAAAAATTATTCATGCTTTATATATGAAACTCAAATATAATTGGGCATTCTGTATTTTACATGGCAACTCTACTTTTCCCTTCTAGAGAAAATTGTTCCTAGGACTCTTGGGAGGAGGCCTCTTCCCTTCACATAATGAAATTTCACAAAGGCAACATTATATCTAACTCATCTTTATAGTTTTGATTCTTTAGCATCTAGATAGCTCTCATATATCAAGGAACATCTGTTAGATGTTTAAACATATGAATAGCTAGTACTTGCAAGGTGTTCCACAGGTTATTACTGATAAGAAAGGAACTAATCTAGTCTTGATTTCTGAACACTAAATTTCTAGAATGGTCTTTCAATCACATTTTGTATCCTCCATGGGAGTGACCAATTGTTCCTGACTCTTCTACTCATCTAGACTTCTGCTTTTACACTTAATTTGCATAAATGCTTTTTTTAAACTCTTTTTATTTATTCTTTGTGTCTTTACCATCGTGCCTCCTGATCCCACCCGTCTACCTCTCCCCTCAAAATAAAATAAAATTTAAGAAAAGAAAGGGAAAATCTCGTCATGGGAGCTGCAGTGTGACAGGAAAACCCTTTATCCATACATCTTTACATGCAGACGTTCATGACAAAGAATCATTGGTATGGTTCAAGGATACACTATCCACAATGGGCCCTCACTGGGAATCTTCCTGGACATACTGTTTCTGCCCTCTGTCAGAGATCCTGTATCCCTGGGTCCATAGGATTGCCTCACCCCTATCCCATGCTCCACTAGATCACAGATAAGGTGGATGTTGGGGTTGGTCAACACATAACCATGGCTTGGGACCTGGGTAGTTGCATGGTTGATCAGCCTGCCAGCTCTCTCCTGTCTTTGCCACCAGGGTGAGCCCTCCTTCATTGCTCTGGGTAGCTCATCCCTTGCAGTAATGAGCAAGGGGCCAGGCCAGTTTTCCTGCTCTCATTCAGTATGAGTTCTCCCATACCAACACCTTCAGGGTCAGCTCTACTATTGTAGCCCAGGTGAGGTATAGGGGATACTCTCCCCAGTGCCACAGATGATGAGAGGCAGGGAGAGCTCTCTTGCTATCATGAACTCAGCTCTTTCACCAGCCTCAGACATTGATGGGCAAGGGGCAGGCATCTCTCCCCATCCCATGCTGCCACATGACAGATAAGTAAGGAAGGCAGTTCACAACATCGGGAGTGCCTTACTCACACCTCTGCCAGGGAAAGTCTTGTCCCTTTTAAGAGGGAGGATTAGCTCTTTCACCTAACAAGGTCAAGGGAGGATTTATTTTTCGAGTCAGGGATTCTCTGTATTGCTTTGGAGCCTGTCTTGGAACTAGCTCTGTAGACCAGGCTAACCTCAAACTTACAGAGATTCGCCTTGCTCTGCCTCCCGAGGGCTGGGATTAAAGTTAAAGGCATGCACCACAAACGCCTGGCCTGTGTGGGGGCATTTCTTTTTAAAGATTTATTTATTTATTAGGTATGTCTGCACACCAGAAGAAGGAACCATCTTTTTATAGATGGTTGAGGGTCACCATGTGGTTGCTGGAAATTGGACTAAGGACCTCTGGAAGAGCAGCCAGTGCTCTTAACCTATGAGCCATCTCTCCAGCCCCTGCATACATTCTTATGCTTATGTATATATATTTTTTTACTTACATCTACATACCTAGAGATAGCCATTCCACTTGCTTCTATGACCTTGCACATGGGA
The DNA here is from genome assembly GCF_943737965.1 of Phodopus roborovskii. Lineage (NCBI taxonomy): Eukaryota > Metazoa > Chordata > Mammalia > Rodentia > Cricetidae > Phodopus > Phodopus roborovskii. The sequence continues at coordinate 188,033 of NW_026126091.1, read as the reverse complement.
GAACTTGCCTGAGGCTTCCAAACTCACTCTGAATAAAATACTCTGCAACAGCTTCCAAAGCTACAGTAATCTTGCTGAGCTCAGCTCACTCCATCTTACTTATGCTTCAGTCATACTGACTTTCACCTTAAGAGTTACATTTGCTGTGCCATATAACCTAAATATTTGCACAAGATCTACACGTCTCACACCATTCAGGTCTTTGTTTACTTACTATTTCCTTGGGGAGACTTTATTTTTTTTTTTAACATCCTGAAGGGAATAGTTTCTATTCCTCCCAAGTTCCACAGACTGTCTTGGATCCTTTTGGTTCTGACCAAACAATGGAATTTTTACTGCACATGCTTAGGGAAAAAGAATTCAATGGCATTCTATCTGAGCTTGACAGGTGATGCAGCAGGGGCCTCAAAAGCATAGCTTTACTTTTACTTCTTCCTTTCAAACATCATTTGAATAGATGCAATGTAACACTACAATCCTAGTTGCAAGAAAGTTTGGGAAATGTGGGTGGGTCCTTCAACTTTAATTAAAGCAATCAAGTTAGTCTCCCCACAGACATGTCCATGCCAATTGCCCAGGTAATTCTAAATTCTGTCCAATTGACAGTTAATACTAACTATCACACCTGCTTTGGAAATACCTTCCAGGACAATCAGATGTGTCTTGTGCCAACCTTCTAGGTGCTTCTCAATCTGATCAGGTTGACAATCAATTAACCATAACAACTATAATCAATAAGAGTTCAGATTCTCAAATTCAATTGCCTGGACACAAATCCAAGTTGCTTTACTCATTATAGCTGTATGACTATATCTTACTTTTTTTGTCCTGTAACTCAACCTGTAGACTAGGCTGAACTCAAACTCATGGAGATATGTTTACAGTTGAAGCAAAGCTTGTATGGCCTTCTACTGAAGAGATGTAAACAATTATCTATTTACCTCTCCAATGACAGACCAAAGGGACAATTCTACCAACGTCAAGGTTAGTCAATGTGTGAGTCTATTTGGCTAACTTACAGAAATATAGATGACTTTATAACAGCCATTTCACTGATGTCTCAACCCATTGGTTCTGTTACCAGAGCATCATAAAGTGAGTGTTAGTGACTCAGGTATGGTAGACTTACAATTTTGTTGAAACACATATTTGACTAATGAAATAATAGGTAAGAGATTCCACAGTGGTTTTTCTTTGGGCAATAGACATCAAGTGACCCATATTTTACTTCTGAAGTTATGTTATCCTTCCATAGTAGGAGAGTTATGAGAACATGAGTCCTTGCCCCTTTGTGTGTGGGTGTGTATGTGTGTATGTGGGGTGTGTGTGTATGCTCTGGTACAATCAAAAGGTACTTTTCTCATTACATTTCCCTGTAAACTATGTATTCATTCTTCTCCTCTTGCTTCATTTGTCATTTCTATTCAATGTTTGTTCATATTATGGTTTCTTGTAACAGAAGGAAATGTAAGGAAATCGACCTTTCTGTGTTTGCTATAGACACAAAGGATTATCGAAAATGAGCAATTTGGGAGTTCAAGAGATCCACAAAGCAATATAGGATGTTACCCTTGCTCTTTGCTGTCTCCAGAACTTGAAGGTAAAACGCTATTGCTGAAGATACCACATGTTTTAGACACGGGACTTAAATGAATCAAGCAAGAACTGACCTCCTCCTCAGGCTCTTAGTATCATAAAGTGCTATGCAAGTCATCAAAGGAAAGGAGCAATCAGAATCTTACCCAATAAAGCATTTGAGAAAGCCAAAATAGTGCAATAGTGGCGCTTTTATCTTTGTGGTAACCGTAAGCTATCTAATTGGGCTTAACCTGCTCAACCAGAGAACAATCATGCCTTGTACTATAAACCTAGCGAGTACCAGTGGCTAGAGAGGTTATAGACCACGAAGGAGAACCTACTATTGCCAGTTTCCTAAAATAATACGATTTCCATTTTCTAAATATGCATCTTTATATCCACAGATAATTTTAACCTCACTCATGCAAGAATTTTCATTTTTTTTCAACAGATGGAAACTACTACAGAGACCCACAACTACCATGGGTCTGATACATTTGCAACTGATACATCTGCAACACAACCTCTACACTTAAGGCTCATGCAATATCATGGAGGAAGGGCAATAAAGACTGAAAAAACCAGAAGAACAGGACCACTATTATTAGATAAGAGAGTCCTAGACATGGCAGGGAAAATGTAGCCATGAGCTCTTAACAATATGGTTGTCTAAACTAAACTAGCATAATGGCAATACCAGTTGACATGCCAACTTAGGCAGGTAAAATTTCACATGACCCCACTCCTAGATAGAGAGCTATAGGTGGTAAATTGTTCTTTAAAGAGGGAAGATCAGTTTCTTCTAGGGAGAAGCTCCTGATAGGTTGTCCAATTCAAAGCAGTTATCCCTGGACACATGTACATCAAGAAAAGTTAAATGGATCCAATAGGATATATTTGTATATGAATACAACAATAATACTTTAAAAAGAAATCGTGAATATGGGAAAGAGTTAAAAAGGAAGGGAGAGACAGGAATGATGTAGATGTAGTACTCATGTATGAAACTCTCAAAAGAATCTATTAATAAATGAAATGAATACTTGTAAGAGAGGAATATTGCTCCAGGGACACATTAGGTCCTAGAATAGGGGGACAGACTTGTTAGTCATACCATCTGATATCATGGCAATAGGTGCTTGGAAATAGTGGGATGAACACTAGTCGTTTGTTCTCTATTTGAAAATAACAAAGGAGAGGATATCTCTGTACTTAAGCTCAGGAAATTTTTGTGCCCAGTGTCTTCTGGGTTGTGGATTAAATGTGGAACCTTAAATATTCTTTTGCTGTCACACTAACTTGTCCCATCTAAGTCTTACTTTTTTTAAGCCACAGAAATGAATCTCTGCCACAAGGTTGATTGTTAGTAAAAGCCCAGAGGGAGAAAAGACACTGTTATTACTCTCACCATTGTGTAGATAATTAATTACTTTCAGAAAACATGTATGACCCAAGAAAATCACAGGGTTTAGAGATGCTCCAAAGTAAGATTCTTGCAGCATTTCTTGCCCTTCAGTTTGACTTGTGATGAATTCCTTATTGCTTTCTTCCAACCTAGGTTGTGAGAACAGAGAAGGGTCACCTTTTGACAGAAACAAAATTCATTTCTCATAATGGGGTAGATATGGTAATAATGGATGTCAAGACAGATAACAAATAGATTTTTTAGGTACCTGTTGTGCTATTCAACAAACCATGGCTATACAGGAGAACCAGGGTATGCAGTTAATAGGAGTATATGATGCCTGTGCCCATCCCTGGACCCCATTATTACTAATTTAGGACATACAGCTCTTACTCCTACCATTAATCAACATTCATATGCCATTGTTATAGGTCTTTATCTGGCCATTAGAGCCTGCTGGCCTCCATGTAGGGCAGTGTGGACATGCTAGGGAATTCACATTCCCTAGGAGCAGCCATCAGCCATCACTGATAGGATTGGGATCCCTTGGTCTGGGCCTGCTGCCCACAATATCTTGATCATAAGTGTCTGACTGGCTGTCAGTATCTTTTCTTGTTGCATTTCCTACTCCCCTATGGATGTTTCTAGAATCCATTTCCCACGTAAATGATTGCTACCTGGAGATTTCTTCTACCTGGATTTCTTCTGGAGAGTTGGAGCTAAGATGCAGTCTTTTAGGAGAAGAAATTGCATTAGTAAATGTGGAGACAGCTACAAAAAGACACAATATACTTCCAATGACAATCTTTTTTTTGTTGTTGTTTTGTTTTTTTTATTTATAATTTTTTTATTTAATTTTATATAACAAAGTCCAATTAAATGAAAACAAACATTTATACACAATATTTGGGAATTTGGGCGTCGTTCTTTCCAAACTACTTCCTGCTGGTAAGGGGCACTGTCTTGGGGATTCGAAGAAGATTCAGATATCCTAGCTGTAGTCTGTAGGGCTGTTTTGTCCAGCTGTTTTGAATGAAGGATCAGCTTGTACTCTGTTTCAGGTGGTCTGGCGTGATCAAACCACATCTTTCTGCTTATTTTTTTCTTTGTCATATTCAGGATCCTCTGTGACGAAGAAAGAATATTTACTTCAAAATGACTTGCTACAGGAGCATAGAGCTTTTGTATGGCAGAAAATAACTTGACCTGTTAAGGTCTTTGTTAGCATAAAATAATTAAAAAGACCAGAAATAATAGAATGTGACTGTTTTCCCAACAGTTACAGACTATTACCCAAAGGATCTCTTGTGTTCATGGTAAAAATCTTCCCAGTATTTTTTTATTTGTGTAAAAGCTACATTCTATGGGTATGGGTACATTCCCTAAAATTGCTTAAATTTTTATTTTTATTTACATTTTTATATATTGATTTTATGAGGTTTAGTGATTGTCTCAGACTGAGCCCTGTCCTTCTTCTGCAACACCCTTTGGAATAGAGAAATTCCTAGTGTCTGGAGCCAGGGGATGTTGGAGCTAGTGGCATTTAGGTTAAAGTACATTAAAAATATTACTGTAGACTTGCAGCTGTCAATTCTTTCAGCCATCATGGACTGGCATCTCATTATCCTCTCTCTACTCTAGAAGACAGTGTTATTCCTAGGACTCAACCAGGTAATGGGAAAGGAAAAGTACTGACTTTGAACCTCTAAAAGAGTGTTGGCAAGGGTGTGGATATATATATATATATATATATATATATATATATATATATATATATACCTCTCCATATGAAAGATCTCTTTTGTGTTGTCTTGTCCAATTTTAGTCAATCATATGGCAGATTTGTGGCATGTTCAGAGAAACACAGTAAGTATCCAACACCAATAGTGTATTGGTGTTGTTTTGTTAGATGATTCCTGTTAGAGTTTTCCTTTCTGAGTAAGAGCTGTTGAGGAAGTAAATTTTCTACAGGGAAAATCTTAGATGTTTGATTGTAACAGATTCTGAGTAGTAGGAAAACCTGCATATCAAAGTCAGCTGACTTGGCAGAAAATAATATGATTTCTGAAATAGTTGTTTAAGGAGCAAATCATTTCTTTTAATGAGGACTCCACCTGCTATACAAAAGAGAGTGGAGGATTTATGCCAGTGAGTGAATGCCTGGGGAGGGAAATTAAGGATGACTATGTATTCTTAAGAAGCAACATCTAACAGTAGACATAAAGCTGGCCTTGGAGAAAGGCCAGCTTAGAAGAAGGAACCAACTGTACTCTTTGCCAATTCCAGTGGGCAGGTCTCATGGAAGGGAAGCTGAAACAGGGCAGTTGAGGAGGATAAAAGTAGACAGAAAGGAGTCTATTAATTCAAAGTCTTTATGAATAATTTGAGCTTTCACACTGCAGCTGCTATTTAAGTTAAGGGAACCAAAGAACGGAAAGGAAAGGACAGAACCACAACTCAGCTTCCAGAAGCATTAGCACTAAGAACACAGATCTTCCTCTGTCATTTTATCATGAGGCTCTACTTGTTCACTGAATGATTTTTCTCTGGTCCTTGTTTCTCTAAGAACTTATTTGACACATCAAGCTACACTGCTGTGTTCTTGGGTCATGAAAAGATTGTGTATTTGTGTTTGAAAGGGATCCCTGACTTGATGAGCTTATTTATCATAGGGGATAGGAAATGATTAGCTAGCTGGACTTTATATCTCCTTTCCTGTTAGAGATGTGACAGTTTTAAGTTTAAAAACTGTTATTTGTTTAGATTTCTATTAAACTATTAATCATGTTGTATATACACATAGATTATAAATGCAAAATATTATTATTAAATTTATGAAGAAATAACACAGGAAAATATGCAAGATTTGACATAGAAGAGGTCAGCTTCTTGTTGGAATTTTCTAGAATATAGTCGTGGTGTCCTAGATATTCTCTGTGCCTGTGGTACTTGGTCATGTGACTACCTTAACATTTATACTTCAAGATACTAAACAAGGCACAAGGAAGACAAAATTCCAGTGTGTAATGGATATGTTTATTTATCATGCTTGTAGATAGATCTACATTGCTCAATATAACTTCTGTAACGTTGGGGATACACTAGAGCTATGCTATCTGATACATACCCACTAGCTAAATGTTTTTGACCACTTAAAATGAGGCTAGGTTAACTGAAGGTTGGAATGTATATTTCATCTGATTTAAATCTAAATTGCCACATATACCTAGAGGCTACTGTGTTAAACAGTACAGAAGCAGACCTTAGAAAATTGCAAAATAGAATAATTGACAGTATTTGTAACTTTAAAGAATAGCCTATTAACTTTGGGTTATCCATTGTCCCCTTATAGCCATTGTCCCATTGGCAGAGTTCCATTGTCTTCTTTTTCAGACTCCAGACAGAAGGCCTCAACTTGCAAAGCTTTATCTCAGCTCTGGATAAAAGTGACTAGTTGGAGATTTTCCATATAATAAAGGACTTCCTTGAAGACAAGGCATTCTCTAGACACTGGTATATAAATAAGATTCGTCTTCTTAAGCAGAAATAACAGCAGCCTTTGATTCAGCTCTCCCTAGGAATGGTAGCAGTAGTGCTTTGAATATATTAAATGTCAGATCACTCTGTCCACACTCCAGGCAGATCATATAAACATATATATATATATATATATTTGTCTTTGGTCAATAACAAAAGGGAACTGGATTGAAATCCCATGTGAGCCTACTTAGAATTTAAAACCCACTTTCCTGAGACAGGATTAGGTAAGATAAAGGCAAAAGCAAGAAAATGAACACAAACACAATTAGACCAGACCAGCCCTTGAGTCAAGTCATGTGTAATTTCCAATAGAAAAAGATTTAATTATGCCATCATGACTAAAATCACTTATTAAGTGCCCATTTACATGTGATGCTGGACTGCGAAGATATACAGAAAAAACAGACTTGGTCTTAGCCCACTAGACAGACAATAATGAAACCGAGGGATATTCAAGATGGGAATTAAATACATTAATGAATATTTATATTTAGTGCAAATGTAGTCCCCACAGAGCAGCCTTGAAACTCAAATAACTAGGGAACAAAGTTCTAGACTGTTTTTCCTTGAATGTATTGGATTCAGAGAGTAGAGGGAGGATGAAGATGGATTTTTGGATCTGCTATTATCTCTATGGGGAAGATAAAGTGTATGGGACAAGAATGTGCATTTTGAGGGCTGTAGGGCAGGGTAAGAGTCTACAATTTATGCAGTCTGGAAACTATCCCAGAGCAAATCAGAGAAACACAGCCCAGTATGTACTTCTCTCTGCAATATGTATTAATATAGGTCACAGGGCTGTATGGAAGAGAAAAGGAAATAAAATGACTCAAGCAGGAAGCAGACATGCATCACCAGAATCTTAGCTGGGAGTGTGCAAGGGATTTTTCCCTAAGCAATAGTATAGAAGTAAGAGAGGAAACATAATAGGAAATGAAAATAATGGGAAATAGGCTGAAGGCTATCAAGCCAAGAGAATGAGTGCAAAGGCTCGCCTAAAACAAAGAGTTAAGAATGCGGGGTACCTATGAAGTACAGAATCAAGTATTAAGAAGCTAGGTAGATGGTAGAGATAAAGGTTGAACAAAAAGTGGGAGCTATTTGAGATCACACTATAAAACAAGTTCAGCAGTTTGAAGTTTGCTTTTAAGGTGTCACATGCACTGCTGTGATGGGAGATGTCATTCTGTAAATGTGTTTCTCATTTTGGTTAATGAACAAAGCACTGTTGGCCAATAGCAAAGCAAGATAGGCAGGACTAGAAGACAAGGAGGATTGGGGAAGTAGTAGAGAGGAGTTTCAAGATGTAGGAACAATAGGGTAAAACTCTGCATCCTCTCTCTGGTAAGATAAGACCATGTGGAAATACTTAGATTAATAGAAATGGGTTAATATTTAAGACAGAGCTAGCCGATAAGAAACTAGTAACTGGACAACAGCTTTATATCTAATAAAGTGTCTCTGTGTGTTATTTGGGGCTGGCATGGCTCTAGGACCAGGCTGGTGGGAAAACTGCTCATAATACTGATGCACCAATAACATCTGGAAATTTATATTAATTAATGAGATAAAAATAACTGATCACTTGATAGGAAGGAAACTGGTAGAATTAGAATTGCACAAATCTGTGTACTTGTTGATTGAGCCCCTAGAGTGCTAGGATAATCCAAACCAAATTGCCATTTAAGGTAAATTATAAAGGAAGGTTTAAATTTATGGAAGCAAAGAAGTTAATGTTAGCTGCCAATGCCTAGGAGTCAAGACAGTGGGGAGCTACTTCTCTGTACAATACTATGCCTACAGTTAAACCACTCTATTATATACTTTAAAATGTTAAGAAAGTGAATTTCAAGTTAAATAGTCTTTAAAAACTTAAACAAAGATTTTAATGAATAATATGGGGTACCTCATAATATAGATATAAGGAAGCACTAATAGATTTCTCCCTTCCATGTTAGCCTGTGTATTGGTGTTCAGGACTTTTTGAGGGAGCCATATTAAGTATTATGGGTATAGCTTCCCTGTAATTCCTAGGAGACAAGATACCAAATCATACTTCCTGTTCTTCTGGCTCTTAAATCTTTCTGCTCCATCTTCTGAGATGTTAGTTTAGCCTAGATGTAGGAGCTGTGTTGTAGAAGAATCTAGGTATCCCTTTCTAGTTCTTTGTATTTTGACCAGTTGTGGTATTTTACAATGGTTTTTTTTTTCTATCTGCTTGAAAGAGAAGCATCTTTGATGAGGGGTGAGAGATATATTTATTAGTGAGTATAAGTGTAGATAATTAGAAGGCAGTTAGATTTAATACAATAATGGTAGAAGGTTTTCCTCTTAGACTCATGACCTCACTATCCCCAGGAAGTTGGGTAGATTTCAAGTGTCAGTCATGATTTTCCTGCTGTTGAGCAGTCCAATTAGGTAGCTGTTAGTCACTGTCACTATTGTACCTTAGGTAATATCTTGCCATGATAATCACTATTGTGATTCATAGGCATCACAGGTGGGTAGCACTCCCCTGGCACTTGTAGAATACATTCTGGTACTATGAAGTTTAGTACTCAGAGAAGAGGTCTTCAGGTGAGATCCCGGCAGATCCTCTGAGTCCTGTGTCCAACATACCTAGTATGTTCAACAATAGGGACATATATTTAAGTTCTGGGAGAAAACCAAGGGCAACAGCAATACTCTATATTGTTTGGGGGAGTCTCTTGAACATCTCTCATGGCATAGCACTGGTTTTCATAGAGAGTTTATGGCTCTTGAAGCCATTGTAGCATTGTCAGGCCAAGTGGGTAATATTAGGTAATTTTTTTTTTAAAAAAAAAATGATTCCGTATGGCTTTTTCAAACATCCTTAGTATTTTTTCTATCTTCTTCCTATCCTTCTGTGTTGACTCTTCTCCTCCCTAGTTAAACTCCCCTCTATTTCCCCCTTTATAGCACTAGTATTTGTAGAAATCATGTTAAGTTGTCTTACTGCCATCATGGGTGACAAAATTCACAAACACTGGGAAACTAGTGTATATTGAACAGCCTGGAGAAAGCTCAACAGTTTGAAGTTTTCGAATGGGTTGAAGTTTTCCTTCCAGTGTCTTAAAGAGGATATGACTAAATCTATTAATGAAATCTCTGGAAATTCAAATAAACCATGTAATGAGATGAAAAAAGGCTGATCAAGAACAGAAAGTAGAAACAGAATCAATAAAGAAAATCCAAACTGGGGGAACAACTAGAAATGAAAAATGTAGGAAGTTGAATAAGAACCCCAAATGCAAGCCTCACAAATACAATACAAGTGATAGAAGACAGAATTTCAGGTACTAAAGACAAGAAAGAAGAAATGGTTAACTCAACTAAAGAATATGTTAAATCTAAAAAGAATTCAGATACAAATTATCTGGGACACTATGAAAAGACCAACTCTAAGAATAATAAGCATCAAGGAAGCAGAAGAAATCCAGGTCAAAAACCACAGAAAGTATTTTCAACAAAATCATGGAAGAATTCTTTTTTCTAACTTAAAGAAGGGGATGCCTATCAACCACAAGAAGCATAGAGAACACTAAATAGACTTGACCAGAAAAGAAAGTCTCTATGACACATAATAATAAAAACACTAAATATAAAGAACAAAGAAAGACTGTTAAAAAGTACAAGGCAGCCAGTTGGTGATGGCACATGCCTTTAAAACAGCACTTGGGAGGCAGAGGCAGGTGGAATTTTGTGAGTTCAAGACCATCCTGGGCTACAGAGTGAGTTCCAGGATAGGCTCCAAAGCTACACAGATAACTCTGTCTCTAAGGAAAATTAATTAATTAATTAATTAAAGTACAATGGAAAAGAGCAAGGAATTTTGAAGATACAGCTTTTAGAACTCAGATATGTTTCAATGGAAAACCTAAAATCAAGAAGGACCTGGACAATTTTTCAACAGACTATTGTCACCCCAGACTAATCGACTCAGCAAAACTTTCAATCTCAATTAAGTTAAGAAAATAAGACCTTCCATGAAAAAATAAATTCAAACAATATCTATCTGTACGTCCAACTCTACAGAATGCATTAGAAGGTAAACTTAAACCTGAAGAGATTAATCACACTCAAAGGAATAAAAAGGAATAAATAATCCCAGATCAGCAAATTAAAAGGTGGTGGTGGGGTGATTCATAATAAAACAATGAAGTAATGGAAATCAACAATCATTGCTAGATGTTTTTCAACATCAATGTTCTCAATTGTCCAATAAAAAGGCACAGAATAACAAAATATAAAAACAGGATCTATCATTTTGCTACATCGAAGATTATTATCAAGGATAGACATCATCTCAGGGTAAAAAAAAAATGGAAAAAGATATTCCAAGCAAATGTACCCAGTGTAACCATTTTAGTATCTGACAAAATAGACTTCAACCCAAAACTAATCCAAAGAGATAGGGGGACCCTACAAACTTTAAAAATTTATGCATCAAAAAAGTTACCCAAGTTCATTAAGGAAAGACTACTATAGCATAAATAACATATTAATGCTCACATACTAATTAATAGTGGTAGAATTCAGTTCCATATTCTCACCAACAGTCAAAAACTAAACACTAAATACAGAGTTAACTAAATGTAATAAAGCAAATGTACCTAACAGATATTTATAGGATATTTCCCCAATCACAAAAGAATATAACTTCTTCTCAGCACCACATAGAACTTTATACAGAATTGACCACATACTTGGATGCAAAGCAAGTCTCACCAGATACAAGGAAATTGAAATAACACCCTGTAGTATATCATCACCCTTTATCCAACCACCACAAATTAAAGCTGGATATAAGCAACAAAAGAATCAACAGAAAACTTACAAACTTTTAGAAACTGAACAACTCTCTACTGATTGAAAAACATAGCTTGATATAAAATTAATGGACAAAGGACAAATTGACTGAAAAGAAATCAGGAAAACAACACCTTGCACATTGGCCTCAAATAATATAAAATATCTTGGGGGTAACCCTAAACAAGCAAGTGAAAAACTTGTATGATAAAACTTTTAAGAAATTGAAGAAAGGAATCAGAAGATGGAAAGATCCCCTATCCTCATGAATTTCTGGAATTAATATAGTGAAATGAACATCCTACCAAAACCAATCTACAGATTCAATACAAATTCCATCACAATTCTGCACAGGTCTTGAAAGAAAAAATTTCAGTTTCATATAAAAACACAGAAAAATACTAGGGTATCTAAAACAATCCTGCATAATACAAGAACTGCTGGAGGTATCACTATCCCTGGTTTCAAGTTGTACCACAGAGTTATATTAATAAAACAACATGGTATTGACACAAAAACAGACACACTGATCAACGGAATGAAACTGAAGACCCAGACATGAACCCACATACCTATGAACACATGATTTTTGACAAGGAAACCAGAAATTTACAGTGGGAAAAAGAAAGTATCTTCAACAAACTTGATGTCTGCATGTAGAAAATACAAATAGATCCATACATATCACCCTGCATAAAACTCGACTCTAAATGGATAAACACTTCAAAATTAAACCAGATACTCTGAACCTGATAGAAGAGAAAGTGGAAGATAGCTTTTTATTCATTGCCACAGGAGAAAACTTCCTGAACACTTAACATTGGGCACTAAGATCAATAATTGACAAATGTTACCTCATGAAACTGAAAAGCTTCTGTATGGCAAATGACATTGTTATTTGGACAAAAAACAGCCCACAGAATGAGAACAGATTTTTACCAGCTTCATATCTGATATACAAAATCTATAAAGAAATAAGTAACACTAGATACCAAGAAAACAAATAATGCAGTTTAAAAATGGCATACACATCTTCTTTTGGGGTGAGGGGTTTCAAGATAAGTTTTCTCAATAGCTTTAGTGCCAGTCCTGGAACTTGCTCAGTAGACCAGGCTGGCCTTGAACTCTCAGAGATCTGCCTGCCCCTGCCTCCCTAGCTCTGGAGTCAAAGGAATGAACCACCTGGCTAAAATGGTGTACAAATATAAACAGACAATTCTCAAAAGAGTGAACTTAAATGTCTGAGAAACACTTAAAGAAATGTTCAACATCCTTACTCATCAGGGAAATCCAAATCAAAACTACTTTGAGATTTCATCTTACACAAGTCAGAAAGAATAACATCAATAACACACCTGACAGCTCCTGCTGTTGAAGATGTTTAGTTAAGAAAACACTCCTCCATTGCTGGTGGGAGTGCAGTCTTGTATAGCTGCTACAGAAATCATTGGGGCAGTTCCTCAGGAAGGTGGGAATTGATCTACCTGGAATTCCAGCATTACACTTCTTGGGTATATGCTCAAAGGCATCTTCAGTCTACCACAGAGGCACTTGTTCAAATATTTTCACTGCTGTTCTATTTGTAATAGCCACAAATTGGAAATAACCTAGAAGTCTGTCAATCAATGAATGATTAAATAAAAGATGGAACATTAAAAAAAATGAAATCATAAATTTTGCAGTTGAATGAATGGAACAAGAAAAAAAAATCATCCTGAGTGAAGTATCCCAGATACAGGAAGACAAATATGATTTGTAATTATACAAATTAGCTGTTAAGTCAATGATAAGCAATTTACAGTCCATAGAGCCACAGTGGGTAGATATAGAGTAAGAGACTAATAGGAACACATAGATTTCTATAGGAAAGGGAAATAGACTAATCATTGCAGATGGATGGAGGGGCCTGGAGCAGAGTATCATGTGAGGGGGAGGGAAATGGGATAAGTAAGGGAATGTGGGGCGAGGCAGCTAAAATTAACTGCCATTTGAGGAGTAGTATGGAAACTTTCTTAATCACCTTGCTATTGTTCTGAAGACACCATGACCAGAGCAACTCTAAAGAAAGGAATCATTTAATTGGTGGTTTGCTTACCATTTCAGAGGTCTAGTCCATTATTTTAGAATGTCAAGTGTGGCAGCATGGCAGCATGTAGCCAGGTGCTGGAGCAGTAGCTCAGAGCTCTACATCCTGATCCATAAGTAGACAGATGCTGTCCTGGCATAGGGTTTTGACAGCTGAAAGCCCACCACCAGTGACATGTTTTCTCCAACAAAATCATACCTCCTCCAACAAGCCACACCTCCTCCAACAAGGCCATGCCTCCTAATCCTTCTTATCTTTCTCAAATAGTGCCACTTCTTGATGAATAAGCATTCAAGTATATAATCTAATACTGGAAATTCCTTTTCAAACCACCATAGAAAATTAATATAGAAGAAGCATCCTAAATATATACATATTGGGAAGTGATCTAAATGAAATCTCCAAATAATAAGGGAGATATCTCTTGCATCAAATGAAACTTTCAGTCCTGGGATTGAACTGTTGGCTAAATGGGTCCCATAGGAATCCCCAAACAACACAGGCCATTTTCAGAACTATAGGCTTCTCTCCAGAAACTGATGGCATGGCCCCACTGTTGAAGACAACACCTATACAACTCCTTGAACATGGAGAAATTAAGCTTGTGCCTCATATAGAGCATTCACCTATGTCCTAATGTCTTTGGTATAGGAAGGTACTCAGTATGCTACTAAAGGAGAAATGTAAACACAAAACTATACAAAACCGTTTGATTGACAATGATGCTCTGCCAGCAAGATATACTAATGCAATAGTGACACAACTAATATTTAAGTTGACTAAAGGTTCACTTTATGAGATGAAACTCATATCCAACAATGCTTAGGTGATTAGGAACCTGAGACTAGATTGCCCAGGGACCCAGGATAAAACCAAATATGGAGCAATAAAATGACTCATAATGTCATTATGCTATACTCATAGATTAGTGCCTTGTTCAGCCATTATCAGAGAATTTTCCTCCTGTAGTAGGTGGGAACAAATGTGAGACTCACAGGCAGACAATATGTAGAGAGTGAGAAACCTTTAAACACTCAGCTCTAAATGTGATGACTTTATCAAATATCTCCCCTCATGGCTCAGGGAACCCTGCAGAAGAAAAGGAAGAAAGATTGTAAGAGGCAGCAAGGAAGGAAAACACCAAGGAAACAAGCCCTTCTAAACACAGCAGGACCCATGAATGTATGAACTCATAGAGACTATGGCAGCATGCACAGGTCCTGTACAGGTCTGGGCCTGATGCAGTCCCAGTACTGAGAGTGGAAATGGACACAAGCCCACATCCCTAACCCAGAAGCTGTCTATCTCCATTGATAATGACTCACAAAAGAAAAATTCATTTTCTCCGAAGAAGTCTCATTGGGTATACAAACCATTTTTAAGGCTGAGCCCAGAAATAGATGGCAACACAAAATAAACACAGTTGTATTTTTGGTGGGTATTTTGTTCTTGTTTTCCTAACAATGTTTTGTCTGGTCTTCCCCCTCCCTACAGATATTTTGCTTATATATTATGGTTTTCAATTTTGTGTTTTTGTAGGATTTCTGCATTTGCCAATATGTGTGTAGCTGTGTCTATATGTGTTTCTTGTGATTTTTTCTTAGGCTCTTTGTTTTTCTGTTCATTTATATTTTGTCTTATTTAGTTGGTTTTCTGATGGCTGGGGAAGTGGGGATGATATGGAAAGAATTGGGGAGTGGGAACCATAATAAAAATATGTTGTTACCTATTTTCAATTCAAAAGTATAAGGACTTTATATAATGCAAGATGCATGGATGGAGTTAAGAGTCAGCCTCAGAGCATATCATAGCTATTGTCATCCAAATTCCTTAGTTTGTCTGCCTTGTATTTCTTTCTGTTGAAAGGCCATGAAGACCATTCATGTCTAACATTTATTGAAATTTTGCCACATATTAGGCCTATACATGAGTTCTTTTATATTTTATTCCATTGGACAACCCTAGGTTGGTGGTTTCTGAATCTGGAGTGCATTGAAAGAAACACAAGAAGCTCATTACTGGTTCATTCTCCAGTCCTAAAGTCATTTAGAAGTCTACCTTTCTTCAACCTGAGTCTTTAGATGCATGATCATTGTATTATGTTATATACTTGGTATATCCAGTTTTTAAATTTTAATTGTAATATGGAGCACTTGGGGTGAATGGAGCTACTTGATATTGGTCAGAACTCGAAGTCTGTAATTTGGTGGGGACTCAGTGAGAAAGTAGGCTGCTATCTTTAACTTGTGATAAGCACTGGGGCAATTCAAATAGTGTTGAGGAGCCACTTTGAAGATGGCAAACTTCCATGGCTGTCAAGTTCATACAGCTGAGCTAGGAATAAAGTATGATGTACGTGTTGGCCTCTGCATGGGGGCTGAACTACTTCAGTCTGCTATTTGTGTTCAAGGGCATAGCAAAAAAATCATGTACAGATGTTCCAAGAAAAAGTCAGGTATGACTTATACTCTCTCTTTAAACTTTTTTTTAATTAGCATAGAAGGATTTGGTTTCATTATGGAATTTTGCAAACAAAATTTGTTTTTGTTGTTTTCCTTCTCACCCATATCTTATTTCCTTCCTTGTACACTTCCTAATAGCCTCCTTTCAGTTCATGTCATATGTGTCTTTTGTACACTTTTCTCTTTTCCTAACACTACATTTTTCTCTTTTCATAGTGTTCTATCTAGCTTTTTAGATCACAATCCCCCCATTTTAGTCAACAGATGAATTGATAATGTAGCTATGACATGATTTTTCTCAGCTGTAAAAAAATGAAATTGTGAAATTTGAATGAAATGGTTATATTTTGGAAGAATTATCTTAAGTGAGGTGATCCAGACTGAGAAAGACAAAAATCACATGTATTCTCTTATGAATATTCCTAATCAATGTAGTTTGTAGTATGTTTATAAAGTATACAGCATGACCTTTGCCCCAGTGAAAAGTAAATCATCTTCTGGGATGTAGGAATCAGAGAATCTAATTGTTGGAATCTTATTTTAAGCCACAAAGTGCACTGAAAGACATTGTTGTGACTATTTTGGATGAGAATGATTAAAAGAACAAATAACTTGACAGATCCTGGACAGAAGTGATTCCATTAATTCCAGCCCTCTACAAAAGATTTTTAAGTGAGAAAAACTTACAAATTTTTATTAAAGTACCAATTAAGAACACAGACTTTTGAATCATGGCTCTATCATGTTTTATTTTTTGTAGTCATTAAGGAAATTGATTTATCTTTCTGGGCCTCATTGTCCTTAGTTCAGCAATGATAATTCCTGTATAAGGACTTGATAATTTAAATGAGTTAATAAATGGAAAATACTTATCTCAGGTCATGATGCATCCAAAATAATTGAAATATAGTGGCTATCAGAAATTTAGAAGTACATATCACAAGTACACCTCTCAAGTACATGACTAAGATTTTTATATTAACTGTTATATTTTAATTGCTATTAAAGTTGGATTCTGTTGTTTTCAATATACATTCTTGTGTTCCTCATCATATTTACTGCTTATAAATCCTTTTGGATGTGATTAAATATAGCTAGCTTGGATAAAAATTCCCAAGATAGCAATTGCTGCCAAACACTTGATGCATTAAGTGAGCAGAAGTAATGAGGTAAGTCCCTCATATAAAAATGGCCACCTTTATTAATTACCTGGGCACTCATGGATGTCTTACACCTTCTACTTTTATAGCACCTACCTAGAAAACATGCCTCCTTAAATGTGCCTAGAACTTTACCTGGATTCTTCTAGAAAACCCACAGTTGGGGATTGATGGTAATTATATTTTTACCTGGATTTGTGATACAAATAAACTCTTTCCTACTTAAAAAGAGAGAGAGAGAATTATGATCATTTAAATGGACACTTTAATTGCTAAACACATATACATAGCATTAATTAATTTGTGGAACTGAAATCTCAGTTTACATATAACATATGCAGAAGAAAATGTCAGCAAATAATCACTCAATCAGAAGGAAAGAATCTTTGAAACATTTATGCATATACTAGAACAGAATATGGCTGTTTATTTTCCTTCATTGTCAAATAAAGATCATAGCATCCACTATAAATGGCTTCTGATATGCCACTGTTGTTAGGACATCTATTTACAAACAAACAAATAATAGTAGAAGGTCATACCTTCACTCCTATCCTATCTTTAAAGGTAATGCCAGAATCAGTCTTCCCCAAGGATGAAAGATGTAACAGAGTCGCTATATTTGGGAAAGAAATTATGGGGAAGCTTTAAGCCTGCATTAGATCAACCACTCTAATATACTACTGGTTTTTGAGATGATGCTCTATAAAGTTGTGACCTTTCTTGTATTTAGATTCTTCTCAGAAGACCAGGATTGAGTAGCATGGTTGACAGAAAAGGAGACATAGTAGTATCTGGAATAGATAATTCTGAGCAGACATCATCATACAATATGAAAGGCAATTTCTCATATAGGATTTATGTGTCCACCTGAAAGTTGAAGTCATGTTAATCAGTTTAACTTAACACTTAATCTTTGGCCTAAGTAGCGAAGAAAATCATTCAAGCAATGACAGAAATGATTGAACTAAAAGTCAAGAGAAATAGCTGTAGAACATGCATGTCAATATCATATTGGCTGGAAAAACAAAAACTTATTGTTAGATTCTGTGACCTCAGTAGATTTCTCTTATGAAATTCTTTCACTTATTCACTTAGAAGTACAAATCTTATGGCAGAAACAACATGAAATAAAATAGATAAGTCCATAAATTTTATGTTGAAAAGTGAGAAATCATAATTTATTTATATGAGGGGGTAAAAATCTCATGATGTCACCTGGATCTCTGTTACAAGATGTAGCACAACAGAATGAAGAATATAAAAGCAATTTAAACTTACTAAATAGAAATGCTCTTATCATTTCCAGAATCCAAAACATTTTACAGTAGGAAAGAGCTTGGATTGGATGCATATATATATATATATATATTCATTCACACACACACACACACACACACACACACACATATATATATATATATATATATATATATATATATATTCACAAGAAACCTGTAATTCAGTTATGCCTGTGTTTGCAGAAGAACCAGTCTCTCATCCATTACTGGGCATGCAATATTATACAAATACCTGAAATTCAAATTCTCTGAATAAAGCTCCCTTGTCACCTGGTCATTTTATTGCAGTGCAGGATAAGTTTACAAAGCTCTGTTTCCCTTCCAGCAAAATAACATTCTTCTTCCTCCTTTCTCTTGCTTAGTGGAGAAAGTGATATATTTATGATCCTAGGAAGCAATGTGTGATTTGGAATTGTTAAGTAACAAGAGCCATAAACAATGGCTGAGATGCACTCACTACTTTTTAATTTATTTCCTCTCCATATTATTGCAGACAGAAAATGAAACATTACTGCTTATTTGAACGAACAATAATTTTATACCTCAAATTTACCAAGGTAGATTTTTAAGTCTGTTTAACATAAATTTCTCAGAGTTAAACCTCAAGTCCATCCATGATTTCCAGGGTAGAAGTATAAATTATGTGAAAGTTTCAAGGTAAGAATTGTCCTAAATTTATGTATTTTGAAGCTTCTGTTGAGGCATTAGATCCACTGGGCCAAAAATATTCAGAATCAAGTGATAGGCTCTCTCTCTGGCCCCTTCCCCCCGAAACAGGACTGTTAACACTCCATGCTCTTCATGTTATGGAGTGTTCCTTTCTATTTCTAAACTTCTTCCCATTCCTAATATTATTGTATATGGCTAGCCTTCATCTGTAGTTTGGGTCACCCCCCCCTTCTATTGACCAGAGACTCTCAAAGATGGAGACTTAGAGTAAACTTAGTTAAGATATGACTAGAAAGTACTGGGAGGTAGACAAGAAGGAACAAAAGAATACATCCATAAAACATAATAGAAATGAGATGGTTATAGCCACGAAGTCATGTGGTTACTGTAGGCAGACATGTAACCATAAAGAAACTACCAACCTGGGATGGTCAAAGGTATCTGAGTGGGACATGAACAGGATATTGATAACACGTGGATACTCTTCATCTTTTATATTTTCCCCATTATATTTGCTATCTCAGTATCATCTCAGATCTTAATTTGCTTTCCAAATCTATTTGAGTTATCTCAGCCTTATATAGAAATATTTCCTATAGTCTCCCATCACTGAAGCTCACATGTTTATATTCATGTTACTTTCTCAGACCCTTGTAAGAAGTACTTTGTTATCTCTGCAACACACACAAGTGTGGGCATGGCTAATAAAGGATAAAGTTTGAGGAAGTCATAATGGTGTGGCTCTGGATAAGAATAGCAGAAGTTGAAAATATGAAGGGATATTTGGACCAAGCCATGAAGCCTTAGAAATGTTACTAATGAATGGGAGCTGTTCAGCATGTATCATTATGAATTACAGAATACAGATGTTTAAGTAGTAGGACAGGAGAGATAAGTAGTAGGACAAGAGAGGCACTAGAAAGACATAATCCTGAAGAAATATGGTGGAGATAGAGTGATATTAATCTCTCTTTTTCTATCCTTCCCTCTGTCCTTATCTCCTTCCTTCACTCCAGTTGACCCTTATTTGAGATATATCTACACACAGAGTGAATGAACAACATTGAAGGGGAGACACCACGGATAAGCAAAATATAGCAAATAATTTCTGTGTGATTTAGCCTAGACTGAAGTTGACAGTTATTCAAACTATAATCTAGGTTTTACTGTGAACATGGTTTGTAGACATGATAAAGATCAAAAAACAGTTGGCTTTGGATAAATGAAGATATTCTTTATAATCTAGGTAGATTTGACCCAATCAGCTAAAAGGCCAGAAGGGCAGGCATGAGGATTCCCTGGAGTAGAAGAAATTCTGCCTGTGGACAACAGTATAGCTCCTGCTATGCTGCTCCTGAGTTTTGACTTACCAGTTCTCATGATCATTTAAGCTGCTTCCATAAAATAAAAAGGAAGATGTATAAATTAAAAACCCAATTTACTTTGGTAAATAGGTTAGTGTTTAACATGAAATACCAATTTCTCCCTTTCTAGCAGTTGACACTTCAACTATTGATGGGAGATGTCATTCTGTATGTTTTCCATACTGGTTAATGAATAAAGCACTGTTGGCCAATAGGAAAGTAAGATAGGCGGGACTAGGAAACAAATTGGAAAAAGGAAGTAGGGAGGAGGGGTCAAGATGGAGAGTCTGGAGAAGGAAGAACCGCCAGCCACCTCTCCCTGGTAAGACCACGTGAAAATACATAGATCAGCAGAAATGGGTTAATACTTAAGACAGAGCTAGCCAATAAGAAACTAGTACCGGGCCAATATCATTGTGCCTAATACAGAGTCTCTGTGTGTTATTTGGGGCTGGCGCGGCGGTGGGACAAGATTGGCGGCAAGAGGAAAAACCATACTCCTTACATATGGCGCCTAAGAACTTCCACTTAAAATTTAACAAAAGCTTAAAAAAGGTTTTAGAAACAAAAGAATAGAGACAAGCAAGCTTTCTTGATAACAGCATTTTTCTCGGTTGCACTCTGCTTTGCTAGAGACAAGCAGATATTCGCGCGGCTCCTTTAAGAAAAGTTTCCTGACTCACCAAAAAACTGTATGGCTTTTAAGAAACCCTGCTAATAAGAAACTAGTACCGGGCCAATAGCATTGTACCTAATACAGAGTCTCTGTGTGTTATTTGGGGCTGGCGCGGCGGCGGTGGCGGCGGGACAAGACTGGCGGCAGGAGGAAAAACCGTACTCCTTACAAACTATAGAATATGATTGTTTGAAAATACCAGTTTCACAGTTATTAACTATACAACCTTTGAAATATACATACCCATTTTGAGCTTCAAGCATTTAATTTGGGAAATAGAGATAATTCAGTGTCTTAAAGTTACCAATGAGGTCTTAGTAGTACCACCTTATTGAAGCTATTGTGAAGATTAAATGGGTGAGCCTAATTGAAATGCTCACAACAGCTCAATGAAGGGTCACTAAATATTGGCTGCTTCAAACACTGTAGCTATCCTTACTTCTTTCTCTTGCCTGACATGTAAAAGACAGCGTTACTTGGCACTGCATTAGAATCTAAAAGACAACTTTCATTATAACCAGCTGCATTTTTGGTGCCCTGTGCAAAATTATTTAGCTGAACAAAAAGAAAACAAACAGTTTAATCGATGCTGAGATATTCCTATGTTCCTTCCAGTGACTGCACCCAGAGTATTAGTGCCAGGAATCTTAAATCTTTTTTTCTCCTGTCTCCTTTCCAATTCTCAACAGCCAAGCCAAAGATTAAATTTTGCTTTCCACCCAAGAAAAGGCCAACAGGATTTCTCTGTCCCATGCTTGAATGCGTGAGTGTGTTGCTGAAGGAGAGACTTCTAACCCCTGCAGGCTGGTGTCATACATTGCTGGTGGTTTTTGCAAGTCCATTTTCTTCTCAGCAGGTTTTGTTTCATGCCTGAATGGGATGGAAAATCCAGGGGTTTTACGGTTTGCAGATCTGACATTAAGATATTCTTGTGATAGTACATGTGAGGGCTAATAGAATGGGAATCATGATTCTTATTCAGTGATGGTAACAGAATAGGCCTCCTTAGTCAAGGTTCTTTAGTGGAAAGTTATAGAAACCCACTGGAATTTGTTTATGCTCCAAAGAGGAATTTATTGTGAGAATAATCACAAAGTTCAAGGGCAGGAAGGGGATCTAAGCTTTTGGGTCACTTAGATTTATGAGTAGAAAGTTACAGCAACAGGTTGGGATTGTCTGTCTCACTGCCAGTTCTTTCCTGGCTTCTTTACTCTGTCACTTGCATGGTGGCTTGTCAGCATGCATAGTATGTAAGGACTGATTTGGAGTTCCTATGTACACCTATCCTCCATTCTAGACACTAGAGAAGTGCACCTTCAATTATTTGGAATCTCACTTGCACCTTTCAAAGGGAGAGACTGTGATTGCCCAGCTTGGGGAGGCGGGGGGATGTCTCCCTTTTATCTAATCAGCTGTGATGTAAAACTTTTGTTCACATAACACAAACATGTTAAGGCCCCACACCCATGGATGAAGGAAGTCAGTCTTAGAAAGTCATGGGAGGTTACCATTGACACTAACAGACTTCCTTGAATGTCTCTCCATCTTATTTCCCCCCTTTCTCTGTTTCCCTTTATTTTCTCTTTGTAAAAACAAGTTTGTCTAACCTGAATAAAAACAGATTCATTTCAACAATTTCATCATATTCCTGCAGTAACTGAACTACACTAGTGAATCATAGCATACATTTAAATTCCTAGAAATTTATTGCACTAAAGACTACCTGTTAAGAGCTTCTTGTAATTTAAAATCAAATTTTGTGCTTGTCAATTTGAGATCTAAGTGTGCATTGCAAACACTATCGTCTTTGTGAAGAGTTCAATAATCTTGGACTTTACTGCATATTCCAGAAATTAGCCCGAGGGCATGTTTGTAGAGTTATTGACATCATGTGGTCTGAAGAGAGAGGTCAGACTTCCATTTTGAATCGCAATTACCTCCTAAGTCTAGGATGCTGTAACCTATTAATGGACTTATTGTAGTATGCTCTTGGGAGTTGGCATGATGAATCTATTCTTGGCCACAGAAACAAATAAAAATTTCTCAGTGGTAAAAGCAATGTAGCAGCAGCAGGGAAGAGGGGAGTGTCTGTAGGATGTATCAAAAGCTCAGTAGTGTTGTCAGTATGGGGTATTGTGTGTGCTAATGAGGACCTTAATAGATTCTAAAGAAATGACTGAGCTTTGCAGATGAAGCTTCATTTTATAATTTGACAGAGCACAGTACTGCTGTCATTTTGCTAAGTATGAAGTCTAGAGAACTGGTGTTGTCCTGGACGGACAATTTCTTCCAGAATACTGAGAAAAAAAGGCCTAAGGTACAAGAGGATACATCTGTGATACTTCGCAACAGTTCAGTTGGACATCAGAGGCAGCTATACTAAACATTTTGGACAGAAAGACAAAGAAACTACTGTGAGCTCTCTATGGGAGCACCTTTTAGTTTAGAAGCTTTCCCTTGATAGGACCATCTACTGCCTAGCAAATAAGACAGATAACATTTAGATACTGGGCATTCAATAAATATTTTATTATTTTGTCTTTTATTATTTGTTTTCGTTGTTCAAGTAATAAGCTTTGAAAATCTCATCGATGTCAGAGACATATGCCTTGACCTTCACCAATGTTCCTGGAATCCCACAGGGAGAATAGAAAACTCACTAAGCAGAGGCTCAAGTCAAATCAGGAATTTCACTTATCATCTTTGGAACACAAACTGCCATGGACACTAAGGGTAAGAGGATTGAGTGGGTATGGCTGTTTCTTGGTGACTTTAATCAGATATATTTTCTTAGTGGCCAAGCAAATGAAGTCATCATCCAACACATGTAAGACAATAAGCTATAAACTGCCATGAAGTATGGAATTTACTTTCTCATCTTATTCTCCACATTCTTTCACTGTGCTTGGATAAGGAAGAGGTTTTCAAAAGGTTGTATTATTCACTTCATTATTTAAAAACATTTTATTGATCACTGACTGTGTACAAAAGATTAATTTCAGTCTGATGTTAATGAACAGCAGTACTTGGAATGGTGCAAAAATAGATATATAGTATTCTAAATAAGGGGGTGACCATGGAGACTTGTATTTCTCCCTCTTTTGTCTCAGGCTGATTCTTTGTCTTCACTGATCTGAATGTACAATCTTGTAAAGTGACAGCTAGTGGTATCTCACAGGCTTGGGCATAACTGAATGAGAAAGCTCACCTTCAATGCTGGACTCATTTGAATTGACTTGGGTGTGTCCACATACTTCACTAATGCACCAGTCCCTTGAGCTTAGGCTTTGGAAACGTTTATCTGTGAAGGAGGCCATTACTTGTTGATCCCATTTTCTCACTCCTTCCAGATATCATGAATATCAGGGTACAGATCATCTTCAGCTTTTGGCTTTAAAAGATTGTTTCCATTGGAGAATACTGTATTAGCCAAGATCCCACCCCCTGGCTGAGGAATTCTGCATCCAGTGACATAGAGTACAAAAAAGCAAAGGCCCTAGTATATCATCCTGTCTTGAGGACATACTAAAGACATTCTGGGCTATCTAAGAGGATGGCTGAAGCTTTATTGAGTTTATTTCACATCCCAGGGTCTCAGGCTTACCCTGGATTATTTTCTCTGTCTTCAATAAGCATGAATTTCTATAATTGTCCCTTGTTGAGCCTAAGGAGGCCTAGGCATGAGGCCTAGTGGAACTTCCTAAGCCTGACTAAAGTTTAGCGACCTGTCTTTGGCCTGTAACCTCCACATGGGAGTGATTCAGCAAGGCCTAATGTAAGACTGCCCCCTGCCTAACTAACAGCTAGGTTGGTGGAATATTACTGGCCCTTTCTCTTCACATTACCTTACCTCATCTTAAGATTCCCACCCCCTTCCCAAACCCTATGTAAACCCTGCTTGATATAATAAAGCCAGTTCCTGCCCTAACCAAGCTCCCTGTCTGATTGACCTTGCTGTGGGAAAGGCCTGGGGGACAGGCAGACAGAGTACTCACCTTTCCTCAGTACTCTCCTCTGAGGGAGGAAGTAGGGAGGGATGACCCCACAGTCTCTAATGTATGTCTCAGCATGCTAATGAGTGTCTCAATTTCTGCTTCCTGGGAACTAAACTATAATAACACAGCCTGAACTCAGACTCTGAAGAAAATGAAACTGCAATTGTTATCATAAAGTCTCCACACAGAGGACTTAGGGGCAGGTGAAGCAAAATGGCAAAGAGATAGGTGATCCCAATGGTGTGGTGTGGAGGAATGCCTAGTGTGCATGCATGTCTATCTCCTTCACTCCTGCCTCAAACCCCAAGCAAATATGTGCATGGTGTACTGTGTGTGTGTGTGTGTGTGTGTGTGTGTGTGAACGTGAGCATGTGTATTAGAGAGTACTGAAACACTGCTAGGAACTTTCTATAGGGAAAAAATAGGAATGGACTTAGATAAGGTCATGAATGTAACACTTTCCTGATACAGTCCCAGAGGCTGTTTGCAAGCAGGCAGGCTACAAAAGGTCACCTTTCTCTTTTTACCTTTCTGGCTGAAATATTTGACAGCTTTGATCATAGTCCATACATTCTGATATTGGCATGGAGAAAGTGCATGTCAAAATTATGACTTCTGAGAGAGGATGAAGGATTCCTGAATGCAATTGCAAATGATTGAAAGGAAAGAGCTGTTCCTAAACATGTAAAAAGGCTGGAGAATAAAGGAGAAATCTAAAGCAGAAAGAGAAAGATGCACTATATTAATAACTGCCTTAAGGCCAGAATCAGAAATATATAATGGGATATTAAATGAAGAGGTATACGTGTGTGTCATGGTATGAGTACACACTGTTGGAAAAGTAAAAGCTAACCCCCTCATCTCATTTCTCCATAGTTAGTATATGGCACAGTGTCTGGTATATGACTCATTGCATGTATATAGTATTAATAAACACTGAGTAAGTATAGATGTATAAGGATGAGGGGAATGCACTAACATACAGTGAGGTGGGTTCTATAAGGTTTTGTAGACTTTGAGAAGGGCATATTAGAAATAGTAACAGCAACCAGAGAAGCAAGAGAGAGAAGGGGAGAGAGGGAGAGGGAGAGGATGAGTGTTAGTGTTAGGGAGAAAGAGAGAGAGAGAGAGAGAGAGAAAGAGAGAGATAGAGAGAGAGAGAGAGAGAGAGAGAGAGAGAGAGAGAGAGAGAGAGAGAAACAAGAGAATTTTATAGTTCTGAAAACTGACCCAGGAATGAGAGGGGCTAAATGGCATGGAGGGGCTAGTTGATGGGAAGTCTTATGTGCATCACTCACCTAGTTCTTATGGTCAGAAGAATCACATAGGGTTCTTAAATGGGGAACATAAAGTGATTTTTTTTCCAAATAAACATATTTTTATGTTTCCCTTCAAGGTTTGTGCTTGTAGTTATCATTATTGTCACTATCATTAACATTACCTTCAATTGATAGTTGATATGAAATCTATAAAAAAGTTGAGGCCTGGCAGTGATGGCAGATACCTTCAATCCCAGCACTCAGGAAGCAGAGACAAGCAGATATCTGTGAGTTCAAGGCCAGCCTGGTCCACAGAGTGAGTTCCCGGAGAGTCAGGGCTATACAGAGAAACTATGTCTTGAAAAACAAAACAAAGCAAGAATTCACACTAACAAAACAAGTAAGTGGCATCTAATACATAGCATGCATGGAGAAGCCACAGGTGAGGAGGCTCCAGTCTGTTCTGGTGAGCTACTGATATAATGGAAGAAGATGAGGAGGAGATATGAGAAAGTAATTGGAAATCTGACTACAAAGCAGAAAATTCACTCTTTCATCATGAATGCAATGCATATAGGATTCATATCACTCATAGAAAACATTAAAGGATTTTCAAAATAAATTGAATGTCCCCAGATAGAAAAATTTCTACAGTTGAGTGTGGTGGACCATTCTGTAAATCCAGCATTCTGGAGGCTCAGGCAGGGGGGGTGATATGTTCAAGGACAGCCTGAACTGCAAAGTGAGACCCTGTCTTAAAACAAAAATGAAAACTAAATCTAACCAAATCTGGCATTAAATGCCCATACAGTGAGCAACACACAAATATCATGAACTCATATAATCACCTACAATGCAATTTCTTCTGTCTCCAAACTAATGAAACTTGAGTAATTTATTCACAACTTTTCATAGGCGTCTAAAGGAAACCCTCCATTGTGAGACAGAGACACTTTGATAAGTAAATAGAAATATGCAATTCCTGAGTCAGAGATAATCTGAAGGAAATAGAGTTTGGCATCAGAAGAAATAAATACTGTGTTAACAAAGTAAATACAGGATGCCATAAAGAGAACAACATTATAATAAAGAACATAAAAATTAAATAATTGTGAAATAAAATGTACGTGTACAAGAGTTAGAAGATTAAGTGAAGAAATTTCTCTAAAGTACAGTGCATTTGTCATGATCCTACTAAAAACACAGAACCAGTGGTCAAGAACTCTATCTATGACCTAGAGTATATCAATTGAATTGGCTATGGGACGATGGGGGTATCTAGGTGGCAAGTGTACCATCTCTGGGGTAGGCCAGAAGGAAATTGAGACTGTAGGTAATCTTGCACAGTTTCTGTTGCTGTTATGCACAGGTGTGAATTTATTTTCCTTTTGTTTGCTTGTAAGGCTTTTAAATGTATTGGATTAGGCCCACACAGATTATGAAATATAACTATCATTGCTTAAAGTCAACTAACTATATGCTAGCTGCATCTGCAAAATGCTTGGATAGATACATTAGAATTGAATAATTGAGTACTATAATTTAGCAAGTCATCACATAAAAATGTGTATCACAGATAGAAAAGAGATAAAAGGCAAGAATGTGACTGGTGACATGACTCAGTAGATAAGTGGGTTCGCTGCAAAGCCTGGTGACTAGAGTTTGATCCCTGAGATCCACACAATGTAAAGAGAGAACTAACTCCTTTGGTTCTCTTCTACATATATGCATGCCATGGCACATGAGTGTGTACACATAGACAAATAAATATATAATATTTTCATGAAATCTGACCTACATTTAAACCTGAGAGCAAAATACAGGCAATTTCAGGGAGTTTAGAAAGTTTTTCTACCATATAACTTATTGTAGGATTTCGCATAAAGATGTTTTATGGTAACACAAAGGTCTAAAAGGAAGACATGGTTTCAGAAACTGGTGACTCACTGGGCTAGCAGGTGAATTAGTCAGGGTTCATCTCTAAATGACCAGAACTGAGGGAATATATATGACTAGGTGGCTCACATAGTATGGTCCTGGTAGAGGTTCATACAACATTAACTGGCTTCTTCACATTGGAGAGACCAAAAATGTGGTAGCTTCCAGACCATGAGACTGGATGTCTCAGATTCCTCAGTCTGTCCAGCAGTCAACTAGAGGATTCCTGGAGAGTTTATGTTGGCACCCTAAAGGAGGTAGTCCTCTTATCAACAAAGGAATGCCCAAGCAACAGAATAGATGAATTTGCCAGAAAGGGAAAAGCAAAGGTTCCTCCTTCCACCCATGGCCTCCTAGCCAGGCTGTTGCCAGAAGGGGCTGCCTATGTTTAGGGTGGGTCTTTCAAGTTCAAATCACAGGAGTACCTGGTGGCTTGGAGTTAAATTTATTCTACTTACAGTCAAGTTGACAACCAAGATCATCATCACACTAAGGAAATTAATGTCAGGATGATAACCTTGTTGTCAGGCCAGACAAGATGAAAGGCTCAGGGAGGAACGTTCTGTAAAAAATACACAGACACACTACAACACAGAACCCTGGTAGGATAGAGATTTTTTAATTATTTGAGAAAAGGTATCATTTATAGTACAGTTTGGTTTTTCTTTAAGAGCTCATGAAATGTGATACATGCTGCAACCCAGATGAACCTTTAACACTGCGCTAGTCACTAAGGACTGCATAATGTATGATTTTATTTATATGAAGTGTATAAGTCTACTTACATGAAAAAAATTCCTTGTATAGGCAAATCAAAGCATACAGAAAGTAGACAAGTGGTTTCATTGGATAGGTGGGGAAATGGGGAGTGATGGCTAAAGGGTTTAGGGTTTCCTTCTAAAGTATAGAAAATCTAAAGCTGACTTTTAGTGTATGCATGTATGTTTATACTAATGATCATTGGTTTGTATGCCTCAATTTGGTGAATTGTACCAGATGATATGGAAATCATATATCACTAAAGCTACTTTTTAAAAACTTAGAAAGACTGAACAGAAAGCATGCTATTGTCTTACTAGACTCAGATGATTTTTAGAAAGAGCCTTTCATCTCTAGCATCTTTTGTTTTAACCTAGGCTAGCTGACTTTTCTGAGTCTCTGCCAGCACTGTTATTTTAGCTGCTCACAGCAGAACTGTCCTTTGGCTGAACTTTCACATCCTAGCCAGGCCTTCCCTCTAGCTGGTCTGTAGTGCAATGCAGCTCACACACACTCGGTGGTCATCTTCCTCATCTTGACTGAGACCACTGCTATTGATGCTTCTCCTTCCTCACTCTGCCTTTGATCACATTATGAAACCAGTTTCCTTCCAATTGATGCAGATTATGTACCTCCCCAAATACCCTCCACCTCTCTCAATACTGGTAACCCAAGGAGACAACTGGCCAGAGATCCTGGAAAAGAAAGGTCTCATATTGAGGAATTATACTAGAACCGGCAATGCTTCTGAAAACTTCATGTGCATTCAATCAACACAATCAACAAGAGAACATGCTTAAAAGCGGGAAGCTGATTCAGCAGTCTGAGATCCAAATGTCTACACAGCTCCCAAGTGCTGCTCCAGCTGATGTTCTTGGAATCCTACATTGAGTATCAAGGTTCTTGGAATCCTACATTGATTATCAAGGTTCTAGACAGACACTGGGTCCCATTTTGACTCCAGGATTCCATTAGACCTGACCACACTGTCCATAGGAGTCCTGGCTGCTTATCACCTGGCGCTGCTAACTACCACAGAAATTGAACTGTTCCATGCAGAGCTTACCCTATGGAGGTTCTGGAAGTTCAACTTACAAGTAACAGGATATAAAGTGGCCTTCTCCACCTGCAGGATGATGTTTCTGGCACTGAACAGTCGATTGGTCAAATACAGAACATAAAATATAATCAAAGTGCTATGGGGTCATCTCTGTTTCTCCAAAGTTGACAAATCCTAAGGAGGATTTTTGTTTAACACATATTTAAGTTTCATCCATGAATGGATGGCCTATGAAACTTATTTCAGATGTTGTTAAATGATGCCAAAGATATAAGGAAGGAAAAACTTGATAACCCTATGATAATTTTGAATTCAGCCATTGATTCACAATCCTTAACTTTCAAGTTACACTCATTATTAGTATCAAGGTTGCTGTTAGTTTTATATTTTTTCTTTGAGACAGTGTTTCTGTGTGAGTTTTATAATTATTTCTTTAATATGAATAATTCAGTAAAAAAAACTCTAAAAGTCAATTATTTGTACTAAAAAATATGCAACAAATACACTCCCAAACACTACTCTTCTTCCATACTCCTAGATACAGTATAGATATGTTATAACACCCCCCACCCGTTATAACACCCCTCACCCGTGTATGCATATGCATGGTTATGTGGATACACATAAGGGTACAGGCGCATGTGTAAATGTGTGCTTGTGAATGTGTGTGTCTAGACCAGATGACAGCTTGTATGCCGTTATTCAGGAGATATCCACTTTTTAAATAAAACAAGGCCTCTCCCATTGGCCTGGAGCTTGCTAATTAGGCTAGGCTGGCTGGCTGGCTAATGAACAGGGACTCATCTATAGCAGAGATATTACAAGCCTAAACCACTGTGCCTTTTTACATGGGTTATAAAGATTTAAACTGAACTACTCATGCTGTATTGCAAGCTCTTTACTAACTGAACCATTTCTCTAGCCCCTCTACCATTTCTTAGTGCATATTAATTACATAAAATAATGGGCTGAACTGTGAAATTTTCACACATGCATACTTTGATCATATATATCTGTCATTAATCTCCTACCTTCCCCTCACTCCATCCCTTTGATCCATCTTCTTCCTTAACTATCCCTCCAGTACTTTCATGTCTTCTTCTTCCTCGTAGATTCCACAACTGACAGAATGCATGCAGTACTTGTCCTTCTAAGTCTCACTTATTTCACTTAACATGATTTCCAGTTTCATTGATTTTCTTGAAAAAGGAAACAAAACACATGATGTTGTTTCTTGTGGTGAAACAGTGGTGTGTGTGTGTGTGTGTGTGTGTGTGTGTGTGTGTGTGTGTGTGTATCATGTGGTGAAATAGTGTGCAGACACACATGTAACTCACATCATTTATGGATGGCAGCCTGTGTCTCAACTGCATAAATAATTATATATAGATTCCCTGCTATGGTAAATGTGAATTTTGGTCAGTTCTTTTTTGTCTTTCCTCATCCAAAAATACATTCATATCCCTCTTTCAGTTCCACTGTTAACCACCTCTGTAGTATTCAGTGTTATATTTAAAATCTTCTCTTATTAGCCAGAGACAAACTATCATTCTTTTTCATGTGGATCTTAAGAACAGTGACCTCCTCACTTCTTTCACATGCCTTTTTTACTAAATTTCAGCACCATATAACTATTTATTCTTTTCTCATCTTTGAAGGTTGGCAATGGCATTGAATATGAAACATGAAATTTAATGAGATCAATTCTAGCCTTTTCTGTGTATTGATTCCATGAGTGGAAAATGAGGATGTTTACATTATTGTCCCTATGTAAATACTATGCCCTGTAATAGCATATTATAAAATTTCCTTTCTATAAAATTATTCCTTGGAGTTTCTATTGTCTTTTTATTGTAATAATAAACTTGAGAGAGCCTCAATAAACTTACACCCTACTACTTAATAATGTCAAAAACAATTAATTGTATATTTGAAAATAAGCTAGCAGTAAGAATTTGGAATGTTTGTAACAGAAGGAAGTGATACATTTCTTAGGTGATGTGTGATTACCCTGACCTGAACATTGCACATTCTAGACATAGTTTAATATGACACATTATATATCACAAGGGTGTACAATTAATCCATGCCAATCAAACATTCAAATGAACTGAATATATTAGAAGTATCAGAACTTACCTTACCTTGGTGTTTCTGTATCAGGTATCCTTGTCTCTGGATCCTAGTAAAGTCAGAGCTCAGGTTGCTTCAGGACACAAGATAACTAGGAGTCCCAAGCCCCTCAAAGTTTTCACCAGATTAAAAGAATGACAAATGTACAACTTATATGAGTGTCAAAAGGTCAGGGCTCCCCTTTCCTGTGCCAGTATGTCTAAACTTTAGCTCTCAACTCAACATTAGGACAAAAATCAATTTACTGGATCACAACTAATATTTTAAATGAAATAGAATAAACAGACTTCATAGTATTTCAAGCATTTTATATTAATGTACATGTGTGCCTCAGTTGAATGTAAAATAGATCTTTTACTATTTTTCTGCTGGTTGCTATAGTGAAGGCTTGGATGCTCTAATCTCTTATACTGAATGGTCTCTTTCAGGCTCTATTCCTAGTTTGGAAGATGCCTTCCTTGTCTAGTGTATAACTTTCTTTAAAATTAAGGCAATGAGGCATTAGTGTGTCCAATGGTACTTCAAGCTCTGTTCCTTTTTATTTGGCACACAGCTCCCAGATAGGTCTCCAGTGTGGCATGAATAATATAGACCCAGAGACACATATTGGGGTTCAAGCTGAAGATCAGACCAAAATGGGTGATCCTAGCTCCACAAATCCTTAGTACAATGCTCTGAGTTTCTCTCTCCTCCTTCTTTATATTCCTCTCTCTGCCCAGCCATATCACTCATTTCACCACCTCCATAGTGCTGGAATTAAAGACATGTCATTCCAAGTGCTGAAATCACCTTTGTGTGAGCTGTTTCTCTTTTAAACTGGATCAATTTTGTGTAGCCGTGGGTAGCCTTGAAGTCACAGAGATCTGTCTGCCTCTATCTCTCAATTCCTGGGATTAAAGGTGTGTGCCAGCACCTCCTGGCTTCCATGGCTAGCTAGTATGGCTGCTGGAATTAAAGGTGTGATCACTACTGCCTGGCTCTATGGCTATGACTAGCTTTGCATTTTTATCTCTGGTTGCTTTATTAGATCAAAAACCAATATATCACCATACTGTGGCTTGAGTTCCAAGTGTGTCAGTAAGGTGGACTGCCTCTTTGGTAAAACATTTCTTAGAAGAATCATTAACACCATAAAAATCCAGTATCATTAAGTATGGTAGGGGATCTGAGGAGAACTCAAGAGCATATGACAAAGTAGGACTTCAATACAGGATTTGGAGAAAGGAAGAGTTTGTATGCTTCGAGGTTGATGAATGGTCTATAGTACTGCTTGTAGATGGGCTGTCTTTAATTCCCCAAGAGAAGAGGAATGGTGGAGTGTTGGGGATCTTGCATTGCCAGGAAGGAAGAACTCTTGTTAATGTGTAACTTAGAAGTTGTAGAAAAGTGGGTGACTGATGTAAGTTAAGGTGTATCCATTATACACATGGGGGATGTGCCAATGATTGCCCTCTGATGTCTTGAAGTCTTGTAGCTGGGCCTATAAATTTCATTGAATCCAGGCACCCATGAAATTTGTGTTTTAGATTTACATACAGGTTTTCCATGAGGGCCTTGTCATTTTTTACCCCAGCATAATTAAGAAGGTGCTGGCATGTCATGGTTAGTTGAAGGTTCCAAACCCAACACTTCCCAGCTTGGATACTGAGAGATCTTATGGCTCAGTCTATCCCTGGATTTCTAGAACTAGCCTTCACTGGCATTCCTGTGAAGAAATAACTGCTCACTCTCTGTGCTTTGGCTGCCTTATTGACAGTAGCTTGTTTCTTGACCAAATTATTTTCAAGCTAAAAAGAAATAATAGTCTCTAGAGAAGACATGTAGACATTGATCAGTTTCTTGAACTTTTTAGATATTATTGCAGTAAAATACAAAAATCAAGATGATAGTACACAAAAGACACAGGTGAATAGTTTTTAGTTACATTCTTCTCTGTCATGGTGAGAAATAAATTGGGAATACGTGACAGCATCAGGTTCAGAGAGGGATTTCATTGCTTAATTGACAGAATGAGAATTCTTTTTTGTTACTGTTTCACTTTCATTTAAAACCATTTGGCTAGCATTCTTAGTTTTGAATGTATTGTTTACATGTTGGGATGGGCCCAGATACAGAAAGTGACAATAGCAATTTTCTTTAAAGTGACCCCCAAGGTATTTAAACCCATATCTTCTCTAGAAAGCAGATGTAGCTGAGTTGGTGTGTGACAAGCTGGATTCCTACCTGGGAATTCTCAGAAATCACTTCATTTTAAAATCCCATGTTGACTGAAGGATAAACAATTGAAAGTGCTGTCTTAAAGTTCACATATATACTTCAGTATTAAACTATTCACAGTAACCATAGCAGCAGGAGAATTCTCTGTAGGGAGGACTGTGTTCTCACCAAATTGTTTGGACTCACCAGTGCATGGTGAAAACAAGGTTACTTGAAATCTTTATTGATTTTAAATTATCTGCAACGTGACCCTTTATGCCTGCACGGGGACTAACCCTTCCCTCTACCTCACCTGCGGTGGTTCAAATTCCATGCAGAAAAGCAACCCCCCACTCTTGCACTTTTAATGTGCTTAGATCAAGTGACTAGCACTAAGGGAATAAACCTGTGGAATAGCACACAATGAGTGGTGCTCACAGCTAGGATCTTGATTTCTTTTGCTGGGCTCTAAGCCAGGGCCCAGGTTTATGCCCATAGAGGGTTGAGTGTTGGTGGGATGAAGTAAACACAGGGATCAGGATTTGGCTACAGATGTTCCAACATGCACATCTTGCCAAGGAAAGCCTCACCAATCTCCTCAGTCTATGATGCTCTTTAAATGAGGCTAATCTGGATCCTGAGGTGTGACTGTAAATATGTTTGGAAGTTTCCTTGACCCACCCCCATCACTGCCTCTCTGCTTCCCACCTCAATCTTCAGATTTTTTCCTCCACTTACAAAACAGCTACTGAAAATCAACATTCCTCTGATTCTTTCATTAGAATGGGAGACTGTCTTTGATTTTGCCTTAGTTTTTCTTCACTTTTCAAACAACACCTGGGACTCACTTAGCCTGTCCTCAGTAATGACAAATGTCATCCCAGCTCACTTCCTTTTCAACAGCAAGATCCTTGACTTTGTTCATTAGAAGCTTATGTAATTAGATCCAATAACCTAGGCTGCTATTCAGAGTCTATAGGTCAGTTTCTTCCTGGACTGGAGATCTAGGTGCAGGGGTCCGGTGTTGTTTAAATCATCTCAACTAGGCCTCTTGACTTCAGCCCCCCCCCCCCTTTTCATTTTATTTTCAGATAACACTGCCCTGTCTACAGTCCTCATAAGGAGTGGTCTGGGCTCTTTTAGTTCCTATACAATATACATTTCTCATCTTGTTGTTTGGGCTTTGTACATTGACCCCTCCCCACCAATCCTCTTTCTGACTTAGTGCCAGTGTGACCCTGTGCTTTCAATTGAACTTCTACTGGTGAGGAAATTCCTATTTCAGCATTGACTTCTGGACATTTAATACAGCCATTTTTTGTTTCTTTTCCTTCTCCAGTCATAGTCTCTTACTGTATTTTTGCCCCTGTGACTTGAATAGTTCTTTGTACTGAATATCTACAGATAGTCACTTGGGGGCAGTTGAAGGAATAGAAATCACTTGAGGAGAGTCTCTTCTTCTACTCCTTCTCCTTCTCCTTCTCCTCCTCCTCCTACTCCTTCTTCTTCTTCTCCTTGTATTCTTTTTATCCTCCTCCTATTCTTCCTCTTGCTCCACTTTTATTTTTTTAAGACAAGGTTTACCAATTGCCAATGGCAGTGTCTGTGCTACTGGTGTTATTTTAAGGAAGCTGTCTCCTGTACCAATTTGTTCAAGGATACCTCCCACTTTCTCTTCTAAGAAGTTCAGTGTGGATGGATTTATGTTGAATTCTTTGAACCATTTGGACTTGAGTCTATTGCATGGCAATAGACATAGATCCTCCTCCAACTGAGAAGCTTCTGTAAGGCAAAGGACACAGTTGACAAGACAAAACAGCAGCCCAGAGACTGAGAAAAGATCTTAAAAAACCTTACATCTGACAGAAAGCTGATCTCCAAAATATACAAAGAACTCAAGAAACTAGTCACCCAAATGACAAATAACCCTATTAAAAAATTGGGGACAGAACTGAAGACAGAATTCTCAATAGAGGAAATAAAAAAAGACTGAACAACACTTAAGAAAATGCTCAACATCCTTAGCTATCAGGGAAACACCAATGACAACTTATGCTGGAGAGGATGAGGAGAAAGTGGAACATATGTCCACTGCTGGCGGGAGTGCAAACCTGTATAGCCATTTTGGAGAACAATGGGAATCAGTCTACCACAGGACCCAGCAATCCCACTCTTAGGCATAAACCCAAATGATCTACATCCATGCAATGAAGACATGTGTTCAACTATGTTTGTGGCAGCATTGTTTATAATAGCAAGAAACTGGAAGCAACCTAGATGGCCCTGAATTGAAGAATGGATAAAGAAGATGTGACACATTTACACAATGGAATGCTACTCTGTGGGGAAAAAAAAAACAAACAAACAATGGAATCTTGAAATTCGCAGGCAAATGGATGGAAGTTGGAGAAATCATCTTGAATGAGGTAACCCAGTCACAAAAGAGGAACATGATATGTACTCATACATATATGGATTTTAGATATAGAGCAAAGAATCACCAGCCTATAATTCATACTGCCAGAGAAACTAGGATACAAGGAGGAATCTAAGAGTTTCATACAAGGTCCCTCACAGATGGGGAAAGGAACAAGATCTCCTGATCCTATTGGGAGTAGGAGGGGGCAGTGAGTGGAAAGGGAGCTAGGAGAAAGGGAAGGAGAGGAGAAGAGAACACGTGGGACTAGGAAGATTGAGTCAGGGGAGGAATAGACAAGAGAAAAAAAAGGAAGAGAGAGATACCATAAAAGAGGGAGCCATTATAGGTTTGAAGAAAAAGCTGATTCTAGAGAAATGTCCAGAGACATACAAGACTGAGCCCAGCTAATAATTTGAGTAATAGTGGAAAGGCTACCATAATTGCCCTTCCCTGATAATGAGATTGATGACGGACTTTTCCACCAACATAGAGCCCTCATCTACTAGCTGATGTAAACAGAAGCAGACACCCATAGCTAAACACTGAGCCAAAATGGAATCCAGATGCAGAGAGGAAGGACAAGACTAGGCTACTGAAACTCACAGAGACAGCTGACCTGAACAAGGAGAAGCTACTGGGACCCAAGACTGATAGCTGGGAAACCAGCATTGGACCAACCAGATCCCCTGAATATGGGTCTCAGTTAGAAGGCCTGGGCAGTCTAATGGACCTCTGACAGTGGAACCAGGATGTATCCCTGGCGCATGAAAGGACTTTGGGAGCACATTCCCTATGGAGGGATACTCCCTTAGCCTAGAGGCAGGTGGGTGGGCCTAGTCCCTACTTCAAATGACTTGACAGATTTTGTTGAGCCCTCCTGGAAGGTGTAACCCTCCCTGTGGAGTGGAGGGGTGATGGGATGGGAAGGTGGTTGGAGGGTATGGGAGGGACGGAGAGAGGACGGGAGGGAGGCAGGGAGAGAGGGAACTATGATCGATATGTATATTATGAAGAAAAAAAGAGACAGAGTTATCCATGTAAATAGTCCTTGTGGCTGTCCTGGAACTTGCTTAGTAGACTATGCTAGCCAGGAACTCACATAGATTGACCTACCTCCTCAGTGCTGGGATTAATGTTGTGTGTCACACCACCCAGCTGAGTCTATACATCTGGAATGATGTGTCCATTATAGCATGCAAAATATAGGATATTAGAATTGAGGCAACTTTGTTTATAACTGATTATAGAACTCAAACCTGAGACACAGAACATGAAGTTTTGAGTAAAAATTTTATTGGAAGAAAATATGAAAAACTACAACTTGCCACCATGATTGTTTCCATTTCAATTTCACATATACTTGAGCAAAATGTATACCCAGTAAAATTGATTAGTGAGTAAAAAATTAAAAATAGAAGTCTCAAAACAAACTCTTGCATTAATTTGAGCATATGCATGTTTTAAGAACTATTATTTAAAAGTCTGACTTGATTTCATTAATATAAAGCAAATCTTTCTGAGATAATCAGAACAAGACAAATATTCCAATAGCTGAGATTTGGAAATAATGTGAACATTTTAAAATGCTTAATTTATCTTATTCAGCTATTCGTGTTTCTTCTTTTATGTGAATTACATTGATAATCAAGGAATTCTAACTGAAAATATAGCAAGAAACTATTGTTTTGCCTAAATGGTAAAGTTTTTGTGTTTGTTCTATTTTGTTTGAAACAGCGTCTTTCACTACACAGACCAGGCTAAGCTGATAATTATAACAACCCACCTGCCTCTGCTTCCCTGTGTGCTGAAATTGAAGGTGTGCAACTGTACCTGGTCTCTCTCTTTTTTTTTTTTATGAGTTTTACCTCCTGTTGTGAAAGGTTCTATATCGGATCTCACATGCTGTTGGGGTTGTAGGGGAAGGAATCTTTCTGAATGTCAGTCTGTGTCAAAAGTAAAAATGTGAATATTCTATAAGTACTTTGGAAATCCTTTTGGCAGTCTCCACTGAAGTGGAACATATGGTCATCTTTTTGACCTGGCACTTCTACCCATAGGTACATGTATATTAAACAGAGTGTTTACATATGTCGCCTAAAAAAAGAAACATGTTCTAGGATCTTCATAGAAGCACTATTCTTAATAGCACTTACCCAAGAAGTACACAATCAAATGCCATTTTACATAAGACTAGATAAAGAAGCATAGTATATCTATAGCATGGAATAACACACAAAAATGAGAATAAACAAATATTCACTACCAACTACTGAAAAAAGTTGTACAAATAGCACAGTTTGAAGTAAAATAAACCACATTAAAAGAAAGAGTACATGGAATATAAGCGATTCTATTTATATTGACTTAAAACAAGGGTAAAAAGAAGTTACTATGTGAAATGTCAGTTTGATGACTACCTCTGGGGTGGTTAAGAATAGAGAAAATGACTTCATAGGGGCTGTTGGTATTTTGTAAAATAATGTTTTATATAGTATATCTTGATCATATTTATTTCCCAACTCCCTACTTCTCCCAGATCCCCCCCACTTCTTATCCAAATTTCTTTCTTCCTTTCTTTCTTTCTCTCTCTCTCCCTCTTTCTTCCTTCCTTCCTTCCTTCCTTCCTTCCTTTCTTTCTTTCTTTCTTTCTT
This sequence comes from Phodopus roborovskii, assembly GCF_943737965.1. Lineage (NCBI taxonomy): Eukaryota > Metazoa > Chordata > Mammalia > Rodentia > Cricetidae > Phodopus > Phodopus roborovskii. The sequence continues at coordinate 148,552 of NW_026126091.1, read as the reverse complement.
TCGTTCTTTCTTCTGTGTGTGTGTGTTTATAAAGATATATCCTTGCAGCAGATGTGTAGTCTTCCATCTCTTTTATTTGGGTAGTGGCTATTAGTTCTATAGTTATGTTTATTTGATAAAAAATTGTCAAGGTGTGTGCTTAAGCTGTGTGTACTTTGCAATGGAAAATCAAAAGTCAGGATATTCTTTTCCCAAGTAATTTTACTATTTTTTCTTTGAAACAATAATAGATGTGTTCAAAGAATTTGGGTTTAATGCTTTTCATTCCAAGTTCCTTTCAACAGTGAGAAATTAAATATGATATCAGTGTCAGACAATAGTGAAACGGTAAAACATAGTAAGACAGAACACTACATCCCCCCAAAAAATCGTTTTTATGGTGACCACATAATGACAAATTTTTGTATAATATGAAAAACAAAGTGCTAAACTGTATACAGAGAATGATAAAATGGAAAAACAAAATATCAGCAAGAAATAATTTGAGACTAATACATTTCATTAAGTAATTATGTAATTTCAAAAAAATATATCTATGTCTAATTTTACCATTGTTATTCAGGAATGATGGTTTATCAGTAGTTTTGTTGTCTTCTTTAAATCTTAATTTACATTCTAAATTATATGGTTACTTTATACTTTTTGTTTTATTACTTCATTACGTGTGTGTGTGTGTGTGTGTGTGTGTGTACATACACACATTCATGCATCTACATAGATATAATTGTATAATTGTTCAGGAAAGTTCCTCCAGGACCCACATATGATTTTTTCAAAGCTAATGAAAGCAGAAAAGTCAAAGAAGAACAGCTATCCCTGTGGCCTTGGCATTCAAGCCAATTCTCTCTCACATTGTCTATTTCCACTCTCTCGTCCCCTTCTAGCTCTCCCATCTTCTTCTCAGTCTCTGGCATACTGATTAGAGAAGTATCAGAAGCCCATGGAGATCCTCATAAAATAAGAGGAAAAAAGTGAATTAACATCCTTTTTGAACAGTGACTGTGGGCCCGCTGTTGATCAGAGAATTATAATACACAATTTTGCAGAAATCACTATTGTAACAATCCTCTTCTCTAATTTACACAACTTCACAGCTTGATAGTGTCAGTGGAGGACAAACCCCAGATTTTCTTTATATCCATGGAAGTAATATCTTTTTAAAAGAAAAAAATATGATACGTATGAGTGTTTATCCCATATGTATTCCTGTGTACCTTGTACATTCTGAGCCCTAAGAGTCCAGAAGAAGGTGTTGGATCCCCTAGAACTTAAGTTACAGATAATTGGAAGCTACCATGTGAGCAGTAGAGATCAAACTTGAGTGGTCTGAAAGAGCAAGTATTCTTAACCACTGAGCCATCACTTCAGACCCTTAGGAGATGTTTTTATTTAGTTAACATTATCAATACGCAACGAGACAATGGAGGGTAGCATTTCTTAGACTTGGCTATCATTATTTTATCAATGGATCTATGTTATAAGTGAAACACTCTATTTTTAAACAATAACACAAAACAGTTTTTAGTTCCAGAAACACATATACCATTTTTAATAACAGTTTAGAGAGGTGTGTAATCATTTTGAAGGGAGCACATTTTACACAGTCATTTGTTCTGTGGTCAAAGGGACACCACATGCAATTTATTTCAAAGCATTCAGGTCACAGTCCTTTTGGCAAGTAGTGACTCTTAGCCAAACGTGTCATAAAATGCTCAGTCCGGCTCTGCTCAAATGTCCCATGTTTTTGATCATGCTCAATGCTGGCACTATAACCTTAGATGCTGTAGAAAAAATGTAGTTATTTGAACTTTACCTCAAGAATTGGATAACTCTATTCTGCAACAGTTAAGAAAATCTAAACACAAGGCAGGTATTACAAGGGAACTTCACTGGGCCTTGCAACCCTCAAATAAGGTTAGTTATCTATAACAGAGACTGAATCTTTTAGCAGAAACAATATCTCAAGGGAATAGGATTGCTTCCTCGCCAAGGAATGACAATGGCAATAAATTCTTCAGGTCACTTCTCAGAGACAAAATTGATATAATAGTCAATGATACCACACCTTGACAAGAACTGTATAATTACACCTGCCTCCTCTGCTCCTGCTCCAATTCTTTTTCTACTTAAATATAAAACTTGCATCTGTATCTCAAAGACAAACTTGTGGTCACTGGATTTCTTTATCTGTTTTTTACTCACTTTCTCCATTCCACCATTTTTCACCTTTTCAATTGTTATATTGAGACAGATGCTTGAGCTTAGCTGTTGGTTTCAACAGCTCCAGTTACATCTCACTAGCTACATCTAGGACTTGGCTACATCACTGAAACTGTGTAGGTCTTTGCAACTGTAAGATTCAACAGCCAACAGCCTGGTATCAGTGAGGTAGGGTGGCAAAACATCTTTCTTCTTTTTTATTACTCTACATTTAAGCAATCCAACATAGATCAAATATCCACTTATTGAAGTTTGGATAAACATTTAACTCAGCATTTTGCCTTGCAACTCAGTGCCAGACTGCTAAATCTTAACACTGAGAATATCCTAATGACCTCCAAGCCACTGCCCAGGAATAGTGCCTCTGGAACAGCTCATTTTAGAAAGAGACCCAGTGTGCCATTAGACTTTGATTCTGATCAGCCTCACTTGTGGCTTATAATAGTCATTGGAGTTCATAAACCTAATTCAACACCATGCCAGCCGTAGCAATGTTGTCAACTGTTGGCTCATCAGATGACATAGTTTGTTGTATTGGTGATCAGTTGCTTATAGGTATGCTATAGGGAACTGTGGCTAAGTAGCATCATATAGTACCTGACTATAGTCTAGTGACTGAAGGGCAATGTCTGGGCCTATCTAAGCAACAGGGAGCTATTTCCAGTGTAATAGGTACTTTCTTTCATCTTTGGTGAACCCACTAACTAAGAAATTGTGGCAAACCTGGTTGTCCTCTAGTGCTGAAATTGTGACAACAAACTGATAGAAGACTTTCAGGAAAGATGGGTACAGAGCCACATCTGTTTTGGGAATAATGGAAACAACTTCAGGCTCAGAAGCAGTCTTCTTTGATTTTTGCAAAAAGAGAGGTACCCACAAAGCAAGATTGTGAAGACTGAAATGAATAAATTGAATACATACATACGTACATACACACATAAATACATAAGTAAAATATCTAACCCTTTAATGTCCAAATGATGCCACTCATCAAGCATTTCAAGTTTCCAGAAAACCTAAGGGTCAGAGTAAAAATCTAGAAACTGACCCAACAGTAACTAATACAAGTGCACATGGAATTTAAAATAGCTATTTTACAACAATTCAGTTCAAGAAAATTCAGAAAATGGGTCAGTTCTTAAACACAAAACTTTAACAAAAAGTTGGAAACAATTTTTAAAAGTTAACCCATGAAACTAATCCAACTACTGTGGACAACAATATGGAGAGTCCTTGTACCACTCTTAGAGATATTCTAAGACAATATAGCACAGTAATACTTGTACATCATTGTTTATTGAAGCACTGTTACAATACCTAAATTGTGGAACTGACATGAGTGTCTACCAACATTGGAATGGACAAACAAAATGTGGTGCACATACGCAGTGACTTTTCAGTCACAAAGAAGAATGAATAGTTACGTCATTTGTAGAAAAATGGATGCAACTAGAAGTAATCATATTTAGGTAATTCAATCTCTTTCAGTCAGACAAATACCACATGGTTTCTTTCCCTTTGGGTCATAGGTCTTATACAGATATATAAAATCATGTGTGTGCATATGACATGAAAGAAGCAAACCAGTCTAGAAGAACAAAGGGGATTAATGAGAGGAGTAAGTAAGGGAAGGGTAATTAGAGTATGGGTTTTCTCAGATCACATGACATAGTTTCATATAAGTATGTATTTTTAAAAAGAAATCTTTTTCTCAATAAGAAGTAAAATATAAATGTAGTCAACACATATGATTAAACAAAATTAGGATCCTTTCACTACAAGAAAGTTTCTTTGCCTCTAAGCACATACATGACCTGGAAGTCATGCAAATAGAATCCAGGAGAAAATAAAAATGCTAAAATTACAACAGATTAAATAGACAAAATGAAAAATATGGAAGATATTTTCATGACAATAAAGCACTCAATTCAATAAGTAACAGTTCTAAGTATATATGTGAATATATGTGCATACATATACATATATTTATATATATGTATATAAATATATGCAAACATATAAGATATACATACTCTGTATCACAGCACCCAGCTATACACTGAAAATCTTTATGACATAAAAGGAGGGTAGATTTCAATACAGTGTTTGGGGGTATATATACCTCACTTTGAGTGATGGAAAAGATCTTCCAAGACATTTCTATGATGGATCATGCAATAGGCCACAAAACAAATCTTTTTTTTTTTTTTTTTTTTTTTTACATTTTAGAGGATTTTATTTATTTATATTATTATTTTACATGTCGATCCCAGTTCCCTTTCCCTCCCTTTTATCCTCTCTGCCCCCTCACATGCACCCTGACCACCCTCCCCTCCCATCCCCCCACCCCAATTCCACATGTAGGACAATGCCATCCAGGTGGGGTCATGTAGATCATCTATCAAGTCATTTGAAGTAGGGACTAGGATTTCTCTCCTGTCTCTAGGTTAAGGCAGTTATCCCTCCATAGGGGATGTGTCTGCAAGGTCCTTTTGTGCACCGGGAATTCACCCTGGTTCCACTGTCTGAGGTCCCTTAGACTGCTCAGTCCTTCTGGCTGAGACCCATATTCAGGGGGGCCTGAGTCAGTCCCATGCTAGATTTCCAGCTATCAGTCTGGGGGGTCCATTAGCTTTTCCTTGCTCAGGTCAGCTGTCTCTATGTGTTTCTTCAACCTGGTCTTGTCCTCTCCCTCTGCATCTGGATTCTAGTTCGACTCAGTGTTTAGGTATGGGTGTTTGCTTCTGTTTCCAACAGGTACTAGATGAGGGCCCCATGATGATGGATAAGTTAGTTGTTGATCTCACTATCCGGGAAGGGCATTTATGGTAGCCTTTCCACAGTTGTTCAAATTGTTAGTTGGCGACAGTCTTGTAGGTCTCTAGACCTTTCTTTAGGTTCAGTCTTCAAACCAATAATGGCTCCCTCTTTATGTTCTCTCTATCTCTCTCCCTCCCTCTCTCTCTTTCTCTCCTGTCTTCTATTCCTACCCTGGCTCAATCTTCCTAGTCGCACGTGCTTTCCTCTTCTCCCCTTCTCTTTCTCCTACTTCTCTCTCCATTCACTGCCCCCCCACTTCCCCTGTGCTCTGGAGATCTTGTCCCTTTCCCCTTCTGTGAGGGACTTTATATGAATCTCTTAGAATACACCTCGTATCCTAGTTCATCTGGTGGTGTGAATTTTAGGGTTGGTGATCCTTTTGCTCTAGGTCTAAAATCCATATATGAGCGAGTACATACCATGTTCCTCTTCTTGTGACTGGGTTACTTCATTCAGGATGGTTTCTTCAAGTGCCATCCACTTGCCTGCAAATTTCAAGATTCGTTATTTTTTTTTCTGCAGAGTAGTATTATTCTATTGTGTAGATGTGCCACATCTTCTTTATCCATTCTTCAGTTGAGGGGCATCTAGGTTGCTTCCAGGTTCTTGCTATTACAGATCTTAACATTTTTCTTAAAACAATGAAATTGTGTTGAAAATCCTTTCAGATGACAGAACAATGTTATCAGAAATATGTAAAAATTAAGCAATCTACTCTTGAACAATCAATGATAAAGAAACAAAGAAGGATGTTAAAGATTTCTTGAAACAAAAATAAAAGACAGCACCCTAAAACTTTGTAATATAGAAAGAAGAAGTGTGAAGGCAAAAGTTCATATGAATTAATGTGTACACCAAACAAGGAGAAATTAAACAAACAAACTAACAAACAAAAAAGTTGGTTGTAAGGAACCAGAAAAAAACATAAGCATGAAGAAATTCTATATTTGTAGATGAAAACAAATAATAAAAACCAGAGATGATGGAAGTGTAATAGAGGATAAAAATAGTAATGACCAATGAAACTGAGATGAAAATAATCAAGAATACAACAAAGAAGTCCAGAGAGATGGCTCATTAGGTAAAGGCACTTCCTGCCAAACCTGCCTACCTGAGTTTGATCTCTGAAACCCATCCTCATGGTGCGAGGAGAGAACCAACTCCCACAAATTTATACTCTGATCACCATGTGTAAACTGTAGCACAAGCATGCTCACACCCACACACCCTGAATACATAAATGAACTCATAAATAAGTTAACACACACACACACACTAAATAAATTAATGTGAAAATGTACCATAGGGAAAAAAGTACCATCTAATATTTTCAATGAATATAGATGCAAAATATAGATGTAAAACTGAATCCTATAGTATATTAAAATGATCATTTACTGTGTTCAAGTGGGATTCATCTCAAAATGGAAAGATGTTTCAGTTCACATAAATTAATAGACTTGATATACCACCTCAATACAATGAAGTAGTAAAAACATATCATTATCTTAACAGTTACAGAAAAGAACTCTTAGTAAGATGAAACTTGGTAAAAATGCTGATCGAATTAGGTACAGAAGAAACATAATAAGGACCATATATAATAAGTCAACAACTAGCACACTGAATAGTGAAAAATATTTCCTATAAGATCTATAACAAAATGACATTTTGGCATCCTGTTTTTATGTTATGTTTTGTTGTATTGTGTTTGTTTTATTTGAGAAAGGAAACTAACTCTGTACCTGAGGCTGTCCTTGAACTCACTACAAAGTCTAGGTTTGTCTTCACTTTATGATGATCTTCCTGAGTGCTGGAACTATAGGCATGAATTCCCATGCCTGCCTTTCCTTTTCATCAGTTTTATTTAACATAGTTCTAGAATTTCTAGCCAGAAATAGGAGAAATAGATAAATGTTATGCAAACTGGAAAAGAGAGGTCAATTTGGAATGAATTTAGCAAAGTTCCAAGAAAAAATAAATCAACATACAAAACAAGTGGCATTGCTATTAGCTAATAATAAATTATCTGAGGTAGAAACAAGAAAATAACACAATTTACACTAGTTACAAAAGATAATATACCTAGGAATAAATGAAATGTGTAATATATATCTATAATGAAAAATATAAAACACTGATGAAAGGAGTTGTAGGCACTAAAAGTTTTTTGAAGATAATGAATTGGAAGAATTGAAGTTGTTACAATATTTATACTAACCAAAATAATGTAAAGGTTCAGTGGAATTCCTGCCAAAATATTAATGGCATTCTTTACAGAGCTAGAATAAAATCATACTAAAATTTGTATGTAATCAGAAAAACATCACAAACAAAAATCTGTATATACAAAACAATTGCATACAAAAAGAATTCAGGAGTTGTTTAACTATCTGACTTTACAGGGTTCTATGCAACTACAGTAATCAAAATAAAATAACAGGCTGGCAAACTTTTTATACCTGGAATCTGCATAAAGGCCATTGAAGGGAAGGAATTTCTTCACAAAGTTGTTTTCTTGTCCCCACATGTATGCCCTACTATGTGTGTGTCTACCACCACCACCATATATAAAACATACATGCCTGTGGTCTTAAGCATATTATATTTGTGTCTACCAACAAGGACTCCTTGTCAATCAGAAAATCTAAACATCAAAACAGCCTATGAGAAAAACACATGTTATTCATGTAACTTAACCCTTGGATGGTTCTCAACCTATGGGTCGCAGTTCCTTAGGGTCTATATAACAGATATTTACATGATGATTCATAACAAGAGTAAAATTACAGTTATGAGTAGTAATGAAAATAATTTTATGTTTGGGGGGGGGTCACCACAACATGAGGAACTGTCTTAAAGGGTTACAACATTAGGAAGGTTGAGCACCACTGCTAAGGGCTTTTAAAATTATGAGAGGAAAAAAATGCTATATTCACTGTGGCTTTAACAGTCAATATAGATTTTTAACAGCCAAAACGATTCAAAATTTGTAATCACCAAATGCTATGTCACATTGCTTGATTAATGAAATTGTCAGTGAATTATAAAAAAAATTAGATGCATAAATCTTATCCCTGGTCCAAATGAATACAATCTCTTTGGTGGAGGTAGAGGCAAAAATCTGTCTTAATCTTAATTTCTCTCTTCCCCCCCAATTTCTATTTCTCGCATTCATTTTTTATCTACATATCCATAATCCAATAGTTTCTGATTCTTTATCATATACTATTAGTTTATACAATGTATTTATTTGTATGTGTATATGCAATGCATTCATTTAAGCTTATTATACAAATTTCTATTCACATACCAAGGTAGCAAAATAGTATTCTCCATGTGTATTTTCATCTTTTAGCTTTACTTTTCCATACCCCTTCCTCTATCCTCTTTATTCTCTACTGGCATATTTTTAGGGTGAAGTCAAGCTCACAAATATAATCCTTGTGTTTGGGAAGCTGAGTCAGAAGAATGCCATAATTTTGAGGCCATGCTGGATTAAAATGTGAGTTCTAGAATATTTTGGGGCAAACCATAAGATCTTATCTCAATGTTTTAAAATGATCTAAAATAGAAGGACATTCAATGTAATTTCTTTCCCACCAAAGACCATATTATCTCTATAGACAAAGACATTTTAAGAAAGCACGAAGAAAGTGTCATTTCACCTTAACAAAGTTAGCAATTATTCTTTATTACCTAATATGTGGTCTGTATTTAATTTTCCCTAGTTGTATTAACAATATCTTTTGTATGGCATATAAAAGTCTAAAACAAGGTATTTGATTGATGTACTTCCCGTGTCTCTTTTCATCCATGATACCATTTCCTACCTTTTATAATATAACATGTATGCTTTTGTCCAATTAGCAGTATATGAAGATATCATTTTCACAAACAGACATCTCCTTTGGGTGGATACATCATATTTTATTCAGTCCTTCTGCTGTTAGTATATATATGAGGTTTTTTTCTAATGTTTGGCTCCTTAGAATAGCACAGTAATACTTAAATTGGTGTGTGTCTTCTTATATTTATCCAGTGTGTTTTTAATTCCTGGAGGTAGGATGGCTAAGTCAATTTTTCCATATACATATGCTTTTTCATATATATATGATATAGATATATATCTTCACCATCAAAGATTCTAGTACTTTGATTATATTTCATCTTCATCTCAACTCCAGTACTATTTTATAGAGAATGATGTCAACTGATACTTTTCTGCATTGTTACCAGCTTTCATTTGTGACTTCTTTTTATTGAGAAAATGACTAGTTTTCATAGGTAAGTGGACTAGCTAGTCTTCACAACCTGAAAACCACGTTGAACCAAGTTCCAAATTCCAAATTCATGTATAATGTAGTTACTGACACTGTTGAATTACATGTGTTACATATTCTGGAGGAAATTTTCTAAACACTATTACCTAAAATTATTATTTATATTTTTTCCTCTATAAACAGCAGTCCCATGGGATCTCTTACAACTAAGTTAATTGCTCCCAGGAAACCTGTAAAAATAACAATCATGTCCATCTTGCAGTTCTGATTAATTAGAAAGGTCCTCGAAACTTCGGTTGGAGGAGTACTTGTGTGTCTAGTGTACAAATCAGATTGATGACTGAAAGCAAGCAATGTTCAAATGTCATCACAGTACAGGAGGATTTAAATGCTGGGATAGGAGTATATGGTAGGACAGTAGTAGGCATTAATATATTTAACAAGTCCAAATATTCAAGAATAATAGTATATATGTCAAAACTCTTCATGTCAATTTTTTTTAATTCACACCAACACTTTTCCAAGAGCTAGGGTAGACTGGACCAAGTTACTGTTGAATGAGCTAAATAATAGATACATAGAGAGATTCTTGTAAGCAATGGTGGCAAAATGTTTGTGGTGAGATTTTTCAGCCAGTGGTGATGACTTTTGGCCATAGGGGACAGAGACATTCTCTTCTAAGTTGCCCTGAGCCAGAAAATGGTCTATTGTTTTTTTTTTTTTTTCTAAACGCATTCTTTTCAGAAGTCATTTTGAAATCCTGGTTAGAGAATGAATGTGTACCATTGTAAATTAAATGTGATTTTGAGGTCAGAGGGACCCTCAATTATCCTCATCTTTTAACAGTTCTGTGAGCTTGTCTATAACTTTTGTTTGTTTGTTTTTGGGACAGGGTTCCTCTGTACTGCTTTGAAGCCTGTCCTGGAACTAGCTCTGTAGACCAGAGATCCGCTTGCCTTTGCCTCCCAAGTGCTGGGATTAAAGGCATGCACTACGGATGCCTGGCAGAGCTTGTCTATAGCTTAAGCACTCTCCTTAGTTAAATGGAGCAAATGTGGAAGAAGTGAATACATCCAAAAGGTAAACCCAGGAAGACTTTGAATAGACTACCTCTAACTTTCCCCTCACAACTCACACAGGCATAGTCACCTAGAGAAATGATTTTAATCATAGGCACAGTCCCTATTTACACCTGAGTTGCCACTAAGTGGTTCTTCTCTGTCTACTCATAGAATTGTTCAAGTAGGTCAATTTCACAATTCTGTGGAAAACAAGGGGTCCCTGTCACGAATGTGATACTACAAAGCATGCCTTTTATAGCCCTATAGTTTATTTTGTCTGTGGGTATAACTTTCTTATGATCTTGCACAGCACAGCATCTTTCTCTCCTGGCTTATCAGTATATACATAACTAATGAACTGCTGTCAATTTAGTTTGTGTATTGCCCAGCTTTCATGAATTTGACCATCCTTGTTAGGAGTAGGTTTTTTTTATTTCTATCGACCTGGGCCCAGAGGCACACCAGCCCCAAATAACACACACAGACTCTGTATTTGATATAATGCTACTGGCCTGTTACTAGTTTCTTGTTGGATAGCTCTGTCTTAAATATTAACCCATATCTATTATTCTAAGTATTTCCACGTGGTCTCATCTTACCAGAGAGAGGAGCCAGCATTCTGCTCTCTCCAATCTCTCCATGTTGATTCCTCCTTACTACTTCCTCTCTCCTCCATGTCTCCTAGTCCTGCATATGTTGCTTTCCTATTGGCCAACAGTGCTTTATTCATTGACCAATAAGAGAAACGTATTTACAAAATGATCTCCCATCATTTCCTCTTTTTTGTCTAAAATAAAAAAGAAGGGTTTTAAACTTAGCATAGCAAAATATACAACACAACAGTTATCAAATAAGAATCACAGTTAACAACATTTAGTCCATTAACTTTTAGTAAAATTTAAAGAAAATACTCTATCATCTATCCTATCTTTGTGAGTCTAAAATCTTCTAAAATCTTATATGTAACTTATCTTTAATCCTAACTAAGGAAAACTACAACCATAACTGTCTTTATTCAACTCCATCAAAGACCATAGAAGGGTAATATATAAACTCTAGAAATGAACAGAGACAACTTACTGCTTGGTCAGTCACCCAAAGTTGTTCTGTAATGGTACATCTTCAGCCTATAGGCCATAGTATGTCTGGCAGACTCCTCAGCAAGTCAGAAAACTTTAAACTGTCCACCTGTATTGGCAGTTTGTCAGTCACTTTTTTTCTTTGTGTCCTGTAGAATGTCTGGCAGACTCTTCCATTAAGCAGAAACCCTGTAGCAATGTACATCTTGCATCAGCAGTCACTTTTTTGTGGGCCCTATATGTCCAGTTTATACAGTACAAAGTCAAACAGTCCAGACAAGAGCAGTATCTTGTTCAAATGGTTACTCTTGACATATTGAAAGCAAACTCCATAACAAGTTTCTTTGATGTCCATCTTTCCTTTTTATGTAGGTGGTGATGCCAAGAGCAGTTGTGCCTCACTGTTAAGAAAAACCCTAAACCATTTTAAATGCCATATTCTATAGGTTTGAAAGGTTTGAAGAATATTTATCTACCTCAAATACATCTCAAATACATCTTGAAAACCTAATAACTTTACTCTAAATTTTGACTATCATAGGTAAATATCTATAATATCTACTGTTACATATTTTTAAATGAGCTATAGAAACACAGTACCTAAAATAGAAGATAAATATACATATCACAAAATTGACCTTGAATTTCATCAATAAATGAAAATCCATTACAAAACAAAGTATTCATATCTATAACATAATTCCCTTTTTACCTTTAAAAGGATTGATTGTGATCATTAACCATTTATAATCAACCCCATATAAATGAAAGCAAACATTTATAGACAATACTTGGGAATTTTGGCATCATTCTTTCCTAACTGCTTCCTGCTGCTAGGGGGCGCTGTCATGGGGATCCTAAGAAGACACAGAAATTCTGGGTGTAGTCTGCAAGGCTGCCTTATCCCAGGGACAATGCTTCAGGGTGTCTTGCTTGATCAAACCATGTTATTCTGGTTATCATTTTCTGTGGTAACAAAAATAGAAAAAATAGAAATCTTTTTCCCCAGTAACCTGTCCTTGGACTTTAATTTTGAAGTCAAAGCATTTTTAAAATATATAAATTGAATTCACCCAGCATCATTTCTTTTAACAGTTGTTATTTTCTCAGCAGTCAAATAATTTAAAGATAATAGCGCATATAGTATCCAAAGTTTCTCTGTGCTTTCAATCTTTATGTGGCTTTTATTACTCTATTTCTTCTACTTCTGTTTTTACATATTTTGAGACAGGGTTTCTCTGTGTAACTTTTATCTGTCCTGGAATTCACTCTGCATACCATGTTTACTTTGAAATCACAGAGATCTGCTTCCCTCTGTTTCCCGAGTGCTGGAATTACAGGCGTGTGCCACCACACCCAGCTCCTCTTTGTCTTTTTAAAACCATTTTATTCTTTTTCTCTCCCAGGCCTATGTATATTTTAAAACACACTGTAAACCTTTAAGGTTTTTCTTAATGTGAATCTGTCTTTATTGTAAATCTTTATCTTTCTCTGGCCAAGAGTCTTTTCTGATAAACAACAACATTGCTAAAATGAAATCCACAGTTGTTTTAGCTGCAGTCTATCCAAGATTGCATCAGCTATTTTATTGCCAGCACAGAGAGCTGTGCTCACCGCCTTGATCTACACTGCACCTAGCAGCATGCTGCCTTCTTGGAGATGTGGTCACTGCCATTGCCATCTCTCGTACACACCAATGAATTATTAGCATAGCTCTTTAAAAGCCTTGCATTTTTTTGCCGCTTATGCTGAGTCAGGAAACCTCCATTAAAGGAACAGCACAAGTCTCTGTTTTTCTCTAGCAAAACAGAATCCAACTGAGAAAAATTCTGTTACCATGAAGCCTTGCTTTTCTCTGGTATTTTTTTTTTCTAAAATTCTTTTTAAAACTTCTGTTAAGTTTTAAATGGAAGTTCTTATTAGCCACGTTGCAGCACCATAAGTTAGGAGTAGGTTTTTCCCTGCCGACCTGGGCCCAGAGCTACGCCAGCCCCAAATAACACACAGACTCTGTATTTGATATAATGCTACTGGCCAGTTAGTAGTTTCTTGTTGGCTAGCTCTGTCTTAAATATTAACCCATTTCTATTAATCTAAGTATTTCCACGTGGTCTCATCTTACCGGAAAGAGGGGCCGGTGTTCTGCTCTCTCCAGTCTCTCCATGTTTACTCTTCTTTACTACTTCCTTTCTCCTCCTAGTCTCCTAGTCCTGCCTATCTTGCTTTCCTATTGGCCAACAGTGCTTTATTCATTAACCAATAATAGTAGCATACTTACAGAATGACATCTCCCATCAATCCTCATTTCCCTAAGTGGAATATATGAGAGAAAATACCTGGGTTAGTTTACAGGGTATTCTAAAGAGGTAAATGCATTCAAAGCACTTTATTTTATCTACAAAATGGGGCTAACAGTGCCTACCCCTAAAGGTTGCTTGTAACATTTATATAAACTATACATACATCTCTCATTCCAGCTTCTGACATGCAGAAGGAATAATGAGCATTTCCAGTTACGAAAAAAATAAATAAATCCCTCAATTTATTTATGAGCTTTTCCATTTATATTCTTCTCCTCTCCAAGAATATCTTTTATGGTAGAACTCGGCCAATTAAGATTCATTGGGTCTCTTTCTACTGCACTATGTTTCTCTTTCATCTGGTGAGAATTTGCAACACAAAGTAGCACCTATGTGGTACAGATGCTCACACCGGTGGCACTAAGATTGCTAAGTAATCCTACAGAAGTGTGTGGAAGTCAACCATGTTACTGGCCCTGACACATTTCTTAGGTTTTTATGACTGGTGGACCCTGTGGATTTTGTCTGGTTTTTTTTCCTTCTAAGAGCTTCTCCTAGAGATTGTGTCCTTTTGTTATTGAGGAAAACCATATGCAGTGTTCAGAGTGCAGTTCACTAAAAGCTAACCCCATTTTGCTCTTGTGAGACTATCTCAAAAATGATCCACATTCCATGGGCTTCACAATAAAACCACATTATTATGAATTTGGGTGTAATTAGCAATCATCTGTGATGTTGGTTTGCACATTCTTACTTCCCAAATGAAAGAGAAGCATGGTGCAGTAGAAAGAGACCCGCTCAGGTGTGACCAAGTTATAAAATGTCACTTAATCTCCTGAATATTTTTTCTTCTGTGAAATAAAGGCTTGGACTAAACATATAATAAATATTCTTCATATTTCTAACAGGCTCTGAACAATAGAGTCAGTTAAAGGTTTTGATCCTTGAAGTATTAGTTTTCAAGGTTGCTTTGCCACTCAGCTCAGCATGTAGATGAGTTCTGTTTGAGGGGAAGATGCTTACAATTCCATGGTTTTGTTATCTCCATTTATGGTAACAACCATTGCTATACATCTCCATTTGTAGTAACTCGGCCCTTACTTCTTTAAAATAACTGCAAAATCTGATCCAATTTCATTATTTCTAAGGTATCATCATTTCAGGCCTGCATGATTTCAGTGGCACCCTGCACAATTTCTGTAGCTTCTATTTTGTCCTCCCCACTTCAAACCATCAGCTTTCAGTGTATTAGCCTGGATGGTACTTTGGAAATCTGTCTGATCATGTCATTCTTCTGTTGAAAATTCTCCCAGTGGATTGCACCCCACTTAGAAGCAATGTTCAGTTCCTCGCTATGAAAATTTAAGTATGTTCCCAAAGGACTTCTTCACATATCTCATTAGGACACTTCAATTTCTTTTAGAGATTTTCTTTGAAATTTCTATCTTCATTCTGGGACCATTTTTTTTGTTTGGTTGGTTTGTTGGTTTGCTTTGTTACTGATTCACTATAGAAGAGAATCCCCAACATGTGTATTATCACTCTCTACTGCTCCTACTTAGCTTTATTTTATCATGGCATTTATTAGAATTTTCTGCCCTCCACTGCCTAGCATATAAATTTCATGGAAACAGGAGCTTTCCTTTGTTCACTAAGATAAGTACATCCACTAGAATAGTACCTGGATACTAAGAATACTAAAGTTGCATATAGTTCATGTAAGTTGATATATATATATATATATATATATATATATATATATAAATGAAGTTGCCTCAATTGCTGTGATATTGCTCCCTCTGAGAGACAAAGTCATAGATATTCTAACAAAAACCCTAGTACCGGGTACGAGAAATCTCCTTTGAAGTTATTGGTCATAGGAGTTCAAATGACTGAAAGACAGTATTGGCTAATGCTATTGACATTGATTGCCTTGTAGAGGCTGAAAGTTAGTCCCGGTTATTGAAAAATTTGGATGTAGGACACAGAGGATTGGGGCTAGAACTGACCAGAAAGCTTCCTCTCTGAGGGCTAGCTTACAGGGTACTAGAGAAAGTGCTATGCAAGATGCTAAGGGAGGAAAGCATTCATTAATTCTACACAACTGTAACACCTCTGAAGCACAACAATGACCAGCATGGAAGGATAGCCCTAAAGGTAGAAAAGTAGTACTTATGTCTTGGCAGGAATCAATAGCTCTCTGATTGGACTTGAGAATCACCCAACAGGAGGAAGATCATAAATGGTACTGGAAACCTACCCAACTATCAATAGCTAAATAAATCAAAGACCAGGAGAATCTATTATTGCCATGTTCTTAAACCAAAATAATCTGTTTACTAAATACTTAAACTGTTACCCAGTATAGATCTCACTCCTCATCATAGAAACTTTTTTTTTTTTTTTTTTTTTTTTTTTTTGCAGCACAAGGAGTCCACTATGGAAAATCGAAAGTTGTCAAAATGCAGAGAACAACTGACCATGGTGGCCCTGTTAAAGTGAGCACATCTACAACACACTTCCTGTACCTAAGGCTTAGAGAACAATGAAGAATAGGTGGAAAGAATTTTAAAAGCCGGAGGATCTGAAAGTTTGCTGTGAGATAGGAACTTTTAGCTATGACTTTAAAGCTATACCCTTGCTGCCTAAGAAGGCCTGAACAATTCTAACAACAGTCGGTATCTCAGTGTAGATGGAAGAAATTTCATGGGATAAGCAATTAACAACTGCTGAGAGAGGGAGAATTAGTTTTCTTCAGGGATGAGCCCGTTGCTGGGCTTTCTGACACCAAATGGCCAGCCTGAAAAAATATACATACAAACAACATTAAGTGGACTCAAAGGTTACATGTGTACACAATGAGAAGGGGGGGTCATAATTAAAGAAAAAGACATTATGAATTTGAGAGGAAACAGAAGGGAGGGAGAAACAATTATACTTCAAACAAACAAATAAATAAAAAACAGTACCTGGCACCTAGAGGCCATAAAGTTATTTGTCAACCAAATTAATATGTAACAATTTTTAGGCACTCACCATGCATAACTTCTTAAAATACTTCTTAGAATAACAGTATTTCATATCTTTTAGCCATGTTATTTGACTAAACATTAGTGTGAGTCAGATACTTGTTTCAGATCTGATGTGAAGAAGTCGTTACTCATTGGTATTGGGAGGGGGGACTAGAAAAGTTGAAAACCAGCAATTAATCTTGAATCCACTAGAGAATGGCTTTTGGGTAAACTGTTACCCTAGACTCTGGAAATACAGAGCCATCTGGAGTCAAAGCTGAGCTATACTTACCTGGAGCTGAAGCCACTTGAGAGATAACGTGATAGGAACATTATCTACAACAATATTTTGTGAGGTTGCAGGTGGAGCACCATGAGAGTAAGAGACTCTTGGAAGGACAGCATTCAGAGGGGTCACCTCCAGCAACCCACTAGATTTCCTTCTAAAGATTGTAGAGAGTTCATTTGGTATTTGGGCCCAGGAATGAGAGATGTTATCACTCTGGCTTCCTCCCAAGGCCTTCTCCATGAAAAAGGTCTATTGTCCCAGAGGAAAACTTTCCAGTGTCTTATCTCAGCTAAGGAAAGTATATTCCTTCTCTCATAGCAAGCCCCTAGATAAGAAGCTGTCACCTGAGTGGGAAAAACAAAAGGAGAAGAAGATGGAACAAGGATACTGTTTCACCAGTGTGCCTCATTTACATATGCACATCATACCAGTCAGGCACCAGAATAATTAGTAATGGCCCATATCTGGAAAGGGCTGCAAGATCCAGACTCTGGCTCATGAGAAGTACTTTGCAATGTACAAAGTCAAGAGAGGAGGTAAAGACAAGACCCTGGAGAGTTTTGAAGTCTTGGAAAATATTACTTCAGCAAATTCTAAACACCAACTTCCAATCAATTTAACCTTAATCCTCAAACTAGGGACTTATTTATCTCAATTCTAATTCTCCAATATAACACTCTGATATATATATATATATATATATATATATATATATATATATACACAAATGCATGTCTGCATGAGTTTCTGTATACCATGGGCACACAGCTCACCACAATATATACTGGAACTATAGTTTAAGAACAGTTCTAACTTGCCTGATGTAATTTTTGTGCTGAAAACTGAACATGGTCCACTGCAAAACAGTAAGTGCTCTTAACTGCTGAGCCATCTCTCCAGTTCCATTATTCTGATTTTTAACAACAAAAGATAAGGAAATCACATTCTGAAGAGAGAAAGACATAATTGAATAGACTGAGCTATGGAATTTTTGACCAGTGAATTAAAACAATTAACAAAAGAGGACATACAAATGTTCAAAATATACATGAGAAATTGCTGAACATCACAGTTCATATGAAAAATGCAAATCAGAAAATTGCATAAATATTTCTGAATCAACCAAAATCAGAATCACAATCTGATCTAGCCATTGTACTTAGGTGTATTTACCCAGAAGATTTGAAATCATTATGTTGTCTGAACTTCCATGTTCGTTTCACCACTATTCATAAAAAAAGAAAAGAAAAAAAAAAAAAAAGAATCAACCCTAGTGCCCTTCTCTAGAAGAATGGGTATAGAAAATGGGATATGACTATACAATGAAATACTATTCTAGCCTTTTAAAAATGAAACTGTCGTTTGTGACAATGTGAAAGGAACTGGAGGACAATATGCTAAGATAAATAAATCAGAAACACAGAGAAAAGTCTGCGTGTTCTAACTTATAAGTCTAATTTAAAACAACTGAGCTTAAAGAAGCCAAATAGATTGGAGGAGTAACTGGGATGGGAAGATGATAAGCAGAAGATATAAGGCTACATTAGAAAGATCATTAGTTTGTTTGAAATATGGTCCATGGTGTAGTGAGTATGCTCAACAAGAAAGTATATTTCAAAAACACTAAGTCAATTTCTATTGTTCTCACCATAAAGACAAGTATTTGAGATGATAGATTTATTTTAATTAGCACAATTTTATTTGTCCATGTTGTGTTAATACATCATAAAATCACTTTGTACCCCATAAATAGATGCTGTAATTTGTCAACTTACAATTAAAAAAAAAAACAAAACTTAAAAATAACAGCATTCCAATATTGGTTCATTAGTTGTGACAAATGTGCTGAGTTAATATATGATGTCAATAATAGGGAAAACTGGATGTAGAATGCATGGATACTTTCTGCACTAGAGTCCCATTTTTTCTGAAACTATGAAACAATTTTAAAACTTGAAAAGGGTTCGTTTAAATTGTAGTGGTGAAATAAAATATTCAATTACTTTAGATATGAGACCTTCATTTTTGAGCTTAGAGGAGCATGCGCAGGCATCAACTGCCTGCGCCAACAATTGGCAATTCAGTGAATGGACAGGCATTCTTCACTAAAGCCCAGATTTTATCAGCAAAGTCTCCCCATTTTGCTCTGCTGCCTTTATTAGCATCTGCAGCTCTCACAATTTAACATCGTTTGCAATGCCTTTACCATGCTGGTTATTTCCTCTTCCAGATCATTAAATTAAAATAGACCATCTACCATACCACACCCTGTGGCAGTTGTGAGACCTTGTCCTCACATGGCTGCAAAGCTGTGAAGTTAGAAACTGGCTAAATAATAATTATCTGCAAATGGCAATTTCCTAACTTAATTGGTTGAATTTCATTCTGCAGGTGGTGATATTAAAGCAAACACTTCCCTGCTGTCCAAACAGATACACTGTGCTGCTGAATTCTTCTGGCAAGGTATCCAAGGGAGCTTATTGTGCGGTATTATTTGTCACTCTCCAGGGCTAATTGTTTATATTTATGAAAGCAGATCATTATCAAATCAGTATTTCCATGGTTTTTCTTTGTAATTTTTTGCTACTCTTTTGTGTGTGGTTGGTTTTAATTTCTCCAGTAGTCACTAAACCAGATGTCAGTCATCAATATAAAATATTCCTGACAGACAAGATGGCATAAAAGTGATATGCATTTATTAGATATAAAACTTCAAAATTTGAATTTTGATAGTTTGGAGGACTAGCATTTGGCTGTGAATCTTGTGTCATGGTGCCACTGGGCAGTGACTGACAGTGAGTCACAGTTCGCAGCCCGTTCTGCAGTCAAGAGAAAAGAACTCTGCAGTATGCTGTGTTACTAAAGTTGGGAGTTTGCAGTTTGGAGTCTCAATAGTTTCTTTTATTTTTCCTTTTTTAAAAAACTTAAATTAGAAACAAGCTTGTTTCTCTGAGCTTCATTTTAAAAAATCTATACAATGGGTATTCAGATAGGGTTGTTGCAGTTCACAGTAGAAGAGATAAACATATTCAAACCTTGTTACAATGTTTGCCCCAAAGCAAGTAATCACTTAGTATCAGCTGATGTTATTTTAACATTATTCATTTAACATTATTTACTTACTGTCATAGGTGAAATAAAGACATTATTCAAAGAAGCACTTTTTTAAACTTGTTAAGGTAATGAAAAAAATGTGGAGCTAGAGAGATGGCTCAGTGGTTACCAGCACTGTTGCACTTTCAGAAGTCCTTAGTTCAATTCCCACCAACACATGGTGGCTCACAACCATATGCAATGAGATCTGATGTCCTATTCTGGCAGGCAGGCATTCGTGCAGACAAAATACTGTAAACATGATAAGTAAATGAGATATTTAAAAATGTATACAGATGACATAACTATTATTCAGAAGACCATTGCCATCTAAACAATAGCACTCTTGCTAGTGTTTCTTGAGCCCTCAAGTTCTTAACACAAATGATATGCTTTCTGTTAAGCTAACTCCATGCCATTGGCTTTCTAGAAGCCAAGTAGAAAACACAGGGGTAAGTTTTAATTTCTTTCAAGGCTTCTTTGTATAGAACTGGGACTCACTGCAAAATTTATAAGCATTTTGAACTCTGTCTACTGTAGAGCATTTAAGTCAGATGTTTACTATTGAAAATATATTTCATAGTATTACACAAACACTATGGAGTTCATGTTGAAAATAAAATATAATATTTAAGAGATATTCATATACCTCTTAGGTAGAAAAAATGCCCATTTCTCTTTTTATTGACAATAACTCCTGCTTTCTGTAAAAATAAAAAAAATGTATGAAATATCTGGACGAAAATATTTTTATTCTTGTTTGCTTAGGGTTTTCTATGTCTGCTTTTCAGTCTTACTTACATTTCATTACAAAAACTGTAGAAAAAAATTGCTGAGACATAGAAAATCAGAATGAAAGATTCAAATGAGAAATTCTATGTGGTGTCATCATTCTGAGATGCCTCAGAGTTTTCCTTCCTTCATTCTACCCTAACTTTGAAGAAGTTTTAATACCACATGACTGTTTACCAATATAATTTACATTGCATACCCTTATCTCATAATATCTAATAAATTCTAGATGAATTGGAGTCAAATGCTAAGGACTAAAAGCATTCCAAAGGGGCAAAGGCTTTCTTTTGTCTCTTCCCAAATCCCCTGTGCTAAGTCAGGTAGGCCTATGACAGGAAGTAGGGGTGGGGTATGTGTGAGAGGGACAGCAATAAGGGTGTTAAAACATTGTGTGGGCTTGAGAACACCTAGAAGGGAAATAATTTGCACAGGAGTTACTGTTGTTTATCCCTTGTTTGAAAATGACTGCAGTTGGAAGTTTGAAAAGCCTGAGAGAAGACTCAGAGGAGAACTCCAGCTAAGTACTTCCCTTTCCCCAGTTAATTGTGGAGATTTGTAAGCTCCTAATTTGGGTGAGTTACTTTTGCTCTCTCAATCAGGCTTCTTCAGGGCTCTCTACTGGAAGTTATAAACTCCTGGTCTAATGATTTTTCTTTTCTTGCTGTGTACTGCTTCTATCTCTCTGCTCATTTTCCTTCTGTATCCTTAATAAACTCTTTCATTCCTAACCAAAATGATGGTAACTGTAGGTTTTTGTTCAGACAGTATAGAGCAGTCCTAGAGTTGATTTTCTCCAATTCTCCAAACAAACTCTTCCTCTGAATTAAGCAAAACATGTAATTCTTATTGTTTCATGATTCCATCATTATCCTATTTAAAGATATACCGCATACTGAGATTGCTTTGTGGTTATCTCTTTGCCTCCAATCAATGCTCTGTTTTTTTTTTTTTTTTTTTTTTTTTTTGAGGGAGGGTTGTCATTGTTTTGCACCTATATCAACTAAATTCCAGAACGAGTGGTAGACTCTGGGATGCATGATGCTGAACTTGGTAAATATCTTAAGCTCCAGTAGGCCATAGGCCATCTTGCATATGAGTTACCATTCCATTGATTCCAGTTCCAGTCCATTTATTTCTCACTATTTTCTTTTCTTTCTCCTCACTCCACATATGCTTAGCATCCAGTTCATTTGGAAGCTTTTAGAAGACAGGAAACAAGTCTTTCTTCTTTCACTCTTGTTTTCCAGGGCTGAATGGAGCTATGTGGCTTATGTCAAAACAATGTTGAACTCCTCTCCACACACCTTAGCTTAGCAAAAGCTGACTCTCCTCTGCTAATGCAAATGACAACATTACACCTGAGCAAATTTGGTTTTGGATAGTTAACAATATGTTAACAGCCTTCCAAAAGTAGCTTTAGTTTTTGGAGCCTCAGTTTTTATATCTTTAAAATAGACTTACCAACATCTTTGAGGATAAAAACAGGCTAACTGAAAAGTCAAGGAAACAGAATTATGATTATTAATTTTAGTAAAGTTCAAATAACCTGGGAGCAGGACACTACATGCTTCTTTTGTGACTGACCCTTTCCTAAGCTTGGTATGTACTTAGTACTTATATTTTCAAGAAATCATTATAAATGTTTATTGAATACACAAAAAAATCCCCTGCTCAGATACATGCTGTTCTAATATAGTCTAATGGAACCAACTCCTGAATCTAAGCAAATAATTCATTATTTGCTATGGATTTTGGTTGTCTTTAGTGGCTCATATACCTATCATGATACAGTTTGGGAACTGTCTTAAAAGCTATTTAAAAGAGTAGGAAGGACTGATAAGGAAACACATTAATCCTGTAATATTTGAGAAAGGCACATTCATACACCCTCACATAGTTCCAAATTTGTAAATACTATTGTGAAAGAAAATGGAGTAATTAAGGATAATGCTTTCCACAATGTGGCAGGGAGACAATGGTGGAAGGAGGGGGGCGTTATTCCATATTCCTTATAAAGATGGTATTCTAGTCAACTTAGAGAAATAACCAAAGATCATATCTCTTAGGCAGGAGACTGACTACTTTAATTAATAAAAGAATCACAAAGTGTTAGATAATGGTGTTTAGAAGACTGCAGATAGACCCATGTCTATTGCCATCCACAAAACTTAAGTCCAAATGGATCAAAGACCACAACATAAATCCAGCCACACTGAACCACTTAGAAGAGAAAGTGGGAGGTACCCTTGAACTCCGTAACACTGACACTGAGATCAAAAATTAATAAATGGGACCTCCTCAAACTGAGAGGCTTCTGTAAGGCAAAGGACACAGTTGAAAAGTTCAAATGGCAGCCCGCAGACTGGGAAAAGATCTTCACCAACCTTACATCTGACAGAAGGCTGATCACCAAAATATACAAAGAACTCAAGAAACTAGTCAACAAAACACCAAATAAACTTATTAAAAATTGGGGTACAGAACAGAAGAGAGAATTCTCAATTAGAGGATATAAAAAAGGCTGAAAGACAATAAAGTGCTCAACATCCTTAGCTAGTAGGGCAATGCAAATCAAAACAACTCTTAGATATTATGTTACTCCTGCCTGAATGGCTAAAATTACAAACACCAATGACAACTTATGCTGGAGAGGATGCGGAGAAAAGGGAACACTCCACTGCTGGTGGGAGTGCAAACTTGTATAGCCACTTTGAAAATCAGTTTGACGGTTCCTCAGGAAAATGAGAATCAGTCTACCACAGGGCCAGGCAATCCCACTCTTAGGCATATACCCAAATGATCCACATCCATGCAACAAAGACATGTGTTCAAATATGTTCTTAGCATCATTGTTTGTAATAGCAAGGACCTCGAAGCAACCTAGATGGCCCTCAACTGAAGCATGGATAAAGAAGATGTGACATGTTTATACAATGAAATACTATTCTGCAGAATAAACAAAACAAAACAATGGAATCTTGAAATTTGCCAGCAAATGGATTGAAGTTGAAAAAACCATCCTGAATGAGGTACAAAAAGAGGGACATGGTAAGAACTCACTAATATATAGATTTTAGACATAGAGCAAATGATCACCAGCGTATAATTCACACCGCCAAAGAAACTAGGATACAAGTAGGAATCTAAGAGATTAATACAAGGTCCCTCACAGATGGGGAAAGGAACAAGATCTCCTGAGCCTATTGGAGTGAGAAGGGCAGTGAGTGGAAAGGAAGCTAGGAGAAAGGGAAGGGGAGGAGAGGAAAGCATGTGGGACTAGGAAGATTGAGTCAGGGGAGGAATAGACAAGAGAAAAAAAGGAAGAGAGAGATACCATAAAAGAGGGAGCCATTATAGGTTTGAAGAAAAAGCTGACTCTAGAGAAATGTCCAGAGACCTACAAGACTGAGTCCAGCTAACAATTTGAGAAACAGTGGAAAGGCTACCATAATTGACCTACCCTGATAATGAGATTGATGGCTGACTTTTCCACCATGATAGAGCCCTTACTTATCTACTAGCTGATGGAAGCAGAAGCAGACACCCATAGCTAAACACCGAGCCAAATTGGAATCCAGATGCAGAGAGTGAGGACAAGACCAGGCTACTGAAACTCACAGAGACAGCTGACCTGAACAAGGAGGAGCTACTGGATCCCCAGACTGATAGCTGCGAAACCAGCATTGAACCAACTCAGATCCCCTGAATGTGGTTCTCAGTTGGAAGGCCTGGGAAATCTAAGGGATCCTTGACAGTGGATCCAAGATGTATTACTGGTGCACTAAAGGACTTTGGGAGCACATTACCCATGGAGGCAGGAGGGATGGCCTAGCCCCTACTCCAAAAGACTTGAGAGATTTTGTTGACTCCTCCTGGAAGGCATCACCCACACATTTTCTCTCTCTCTCTCATATACATATATATGCACATATACATACATAAATATATATGATATGGAACACATATATGCATGTTCCAACATATATATGATCTCTCTATACATGGAATATGTATGTATGTATGTATGTATGTATGTATGTATGTATGTATGTATGCATGCATGCTCCAAACTGTTTCAGCATTTGCCTTTCCTGTCCTATTTAAGGATATACCATTTTTTTTAGTTCTTATCTTCTGGAATAAATGTTGTTTCCTTTGACTTCTAGGTTAACACTACTTTTCAACTAACACTATGATAGTATACACTTTTTTATTAATGGATGCGTGAAGGTTTAGGTACATTTTTTTGCAACTGGATTTTTCTTTTTATTTGTTTTTACTTATTTTTTCTTATTTTACATATCATTCCCAGTTCCCTCTCTCTCCCATCCTCCCCTCTCCCACCCTGACCCCCCCCCCCCCTTTGATCCCATTCCCCATCCACTCCCCAGGGAGGGTGAAGCCTTCCAGGAAGCATCATCAAAACCTGTGAAGTGATTTGGCATGGGGTCTAGGCCCTCTTTCATGTAGTTCAAAAATCCTTTCGTGTACCAAAGATATATCCTTGTTTTACTGTGAGAGGTCTCATACATGCCCAGGCCTTCTAATTGAGACCTGTGTTCAGGGGGTCTGGGTTGGTCCTATGCTGGTTTCTCAGCTATCAGTCTGGGCTCCATGAGCTCCCCATTGTTCAGGTCAGCTGTCTCTGTGGGTTTCTCCAGCCTGGTCTTGACCACTTTTCTTATTTGCCCACCAGTAGGCAAATCCCTGAAGTTCTGATTTGTCTAAACACTAAACCCTGTATGAATAGAGCTTATGTGCAAGTTGATACCTGTCTTTCATCATAAACATTTTCCACTAGAAGAACGGTTAGAAACTGTAAACCAGGCCTGGAGTGGTAACTCGGTGATTATGTAGGTTTGCTCCTTATTCTGATGAGTAGAATTCAGGACCCAGCACCCATATTGGGCAGCTCAAAACTTACTATAACTGTAGCTCCAAGGGTATCTGACATCCTCCTCTGGCTACTCCACACATGTGGCAAACACACATAAACACACACACACACACACACACACACACCACACAAAATCAATCCATGAAAAGTTAGAGAGTTAAAATGAGTAGCCAGTAGATTCAGGAGATTGGAAGACTCCAGTTTATCAGAGTGCAGCGACGTATGTCTATAATTTCATCACTTAGAGGGAGAGTTAGGAGGGATGGAAGTCAAAACCATCCTGGGCTACATAGTGAGACAGTATTCACAAATTGTGTTGTGAACCTTATTTCACAGATGAGGAAAATAAGCATCAAGGAAGATTTGATAATTTTCCCAACATTAAAGACTGAAAGATTCAAATTTAGGACTTTAAATCCTGTTAGAATCCATATTTTATATTCCTGACTTTGTTCTGTGGTAGTAATTCTTGAGACTCTTTTGAAGATTATTATTCCTCCTGTTAGGTGTCCAATAAATACCTAGATAAATTCAAGAAATGTGAGGGAACAAGTCAAATTCCTATGCCTTTGAAAGATGAGGTTTATTCTTCCTTAACTGTCTCTGTGAACAACAGGAAGAATTAATAGCTGCAACCAAGCTAGGCATTTGGACAGCCGAGCCCCATACTGAGCAAGACAAACAGGCTTGCAAATGGCTATGAATACAACTGGGTACTTAGTTCTAGCTTTATCTGGATACTTAGTGACTTCAAGTGTCTTGTAGCTCCCAGCATGTCTAATGTGTTTAATCATCCCTACATCTATCCACTGATTCCTGATTATCTCCAGTCATTGGATTGATGGGAATTTGCTCTAAAGAGAATTATGGAATGACAAATGCCTGCTTTAGAGTTATTTCTTCAGTACCTTAAGTTTCTCTTGTTTTTCTTCTTGTGACCTTTATGGACTGCTGAAGATACAAAGTATATGAACCCATTGCAATTTCCCCCTCCTGGTACTCCCTGTCCTATGTCATGTGTTCAGGGAGTCTTCACTTAACTTCTCCCTTTCCCTTAATTAGGTTGAATGAGGTAAGCCTATTTTCCCAATAAGTCTAGCTCACTTGTCAGGAAACAAAACTCTCAAACACACATTTTTTTTTTCAGACTTGGAGTCATAAGTATCTTCTAAGTATTCAAGAACTATTTATAGGTTATCATGATCTCTGTGTGGCCTTTGTTGCAGTGCACTGGATACATATTTAACTAAATGCTAAAAGGTATGTGTAAGGCCATGGCTGAAAAATCTCCATAATAGAATATTTGAAAACATAAAATACTTATTATTAAATGCCTAGAATAATAAATCAAAGACATTATTTTCTCTTGTATTGTCATTTACAGGGTTTGTTGTATTGACTCTAGTGCACATTTGTATTAGCAAATGGATACTTACTTTCAAATGCAATTGATAGGTAAAGGAAATAGTTTAAAGCCCTTTCTGTCAATATAGAATTCTGTAGCTGACACCACATTATTAAGCCTTCTTTTCTCTCTACTGGAACCAACTAAGGCTAAGGATATTTCCTCCTTCTGTGTTGAACTTACACAATGGTCCATGGTTGAAACAATAACTTCCAGATGAAGTCCTGCATTTCCTCAGAGTAAGGATTCTAAGGATCAGCAAGTATTAGATGCTTTACAATGTATAATAGAATTGATACCATGAAACATCCTCCAAGAACTAGCTCATCCCTGAATTCATTCCTTGATACATGTCGATATGAGCAACACCTAGTAGTGTGTGTGTGTGTGGGGGGGTAATTCATGAAAAGGCCATGCATTTGCAAAGGAGAAGCATGGACATGGAAGGAGTTGGGAGGAGGGAGGGAATGGGAGTGATGTAGATATAATACTAATGTATAAAGATCTCAAAAAAGAAATTCAACTTAAAAATTTCTGCAAAGTGTCAATATTTATTATACAGTCTGTACTACTTGTGGTGTATTATTACTGATTTGAAGGTCTAGGGCACACTATCAGGTTTAGAAAGGAATTCATATTCTTCTTAATCTTATCAATTAAACTGTCAATCTATAGTCCTTTGCATTTAACTACTTGGAAGTTAGTAATAATTATTTGTTAATGTAAAATTAACAGCTTTCACACCATTATTAATTCTAGTAGTGTTTAACTTGTGCATATATATATATATATATATATATATATATATATATCAGTGACCCAAAATTTCAACCTAGGAAACATATGAGTTTTAATTTTAAATTATACTTGGAATGTCTTCCTCCAAGTAATTAGATTTTGAGTGAGAACGTTTTGATAATATTAATGAATCAGTGTCTCATTCATTTTATAAATGTTATGTTGACTGAATCTGAGAGTAGACTACATGTCATATAATCATTGGTCATTTGTAAATATAAATATTTTAGTAATTACATAGCTGTTTTACTGTTTTATGTCCTTCCAGTGATGCATACTTTGTCTCAGCTGCTGAGTCATCTATATCAGTTTCCAAACTTAGTTGCAAAAGCAGATTCAGGTCACCTTTCCATCAAAGGGTTATCCCAGTTCAGCTATCCTTCAAAGGATCATCTCTTCATTTGTCCTTAATGATCTTGCTAATTCCGATTCTACTGCTTGCTTCCTGTAATGGCTACCACTCTCAACATCTTCCTTTCCTTCTCTTTCTACATTGCTCACTCATTTACTCACCAATTATTTTCTGAACTTACACAATGTCATAGAAATACCTGAGGTACAAAGGTAGGTAGATGTGGAATTACTGTACTTAGCATGTCATCAATAATATGAGGCAGGGGAGCAGACAATGGGGTGGGAATGTATGTTCATGTGCAGATCTTAATCTAGTATAGAGGGACAGAATACCTTTGTGGAATCCCCCAACCCCATACTTATCCTTAAAGACTGATTTGTCTGTGGTGGTTTGAATGAAAAATGTCCCCCAGTGGCTCAAATATATAAGTACAAGTTCCTAGTTGGTAGTGCCGTTAGGTGAGGTAGGACAGTCTTGCTGGAAGAATCACATCACTTGGGCAAGGCTTTGAGTTTAAAGCCTCACTCCAATTCCAACTCCATCTTTCTGCTTCCTGTGTGTGGCAAGAGATGTGAGATGTGACCTCTCAACTTCCTGTTCTGGCCCCTGCTGTCATGCCTTCTCCTCAGCCATTATGGACACTTTCTCTCTCTGAGACTATAAGGCAAATAAACTCTTCCTTATATAAGTTGACTATTGTATAAGTTGGTATTTTTGTCACAGCACCAAAATAGTAATACATCCCCCAACCAAGTCAAATACAGCATTAATTTGGCTCATATCTCATATATCCCCACCTTTTTTTTTTTTTCCATAGTTGGTACTTTGAAAGATCATTAACGGCCTTCCTATACAGCCAGTGTTCTTTTCTAGGCTTTGCTGTGGTTGTTGTTTTTTTCTTTAAATGGTGTCTGGCAATGTCAGAGTTGTTCCTTTTATGTTCCATTCCTGTGGCTGTCATTGCCTTGGTCCCCAGGGTCTATCTGTTCCTGATTTTGTATTCTTATTGTCTCATATTCGTTACAACCTTCCTTCTCTCCTTTCCATTTCCATAGGGAACAGCCTTTGGATTTTCTTCTCCTCCTGGAATTCTCGAATCCCAAAGGACTCTACACCCTCATTACAGAACCTCACTACAGAAATTCTCTTGTTAAAATTTCTGTATCATTCCTCAAACTACCCTTGCACACATTCAACTCCCTGTCTCTCTCACTTCTATAATGGATCTATTGCAAAACTCACAACTAGGAAGAGAATGAACGCCAGACATTAACCCCATAGTTAGAATAGATTGCCTCCTTGTAACAAAGGTATGCTTGCATTTTGAGTTCGATTTCAGTGTGTAGAAGGTAGAATTTCTCACTTGTTAATGGGCAATAAATTTTGCTTCACCACGTAGAATGTGTTTACCTTTTATTTTCTGTGCCACTGGCTATACCTAGATCTTTGCTCAAGCCAGACAAGATTGTACCATTGTGTTACACATCCATATTCATTTATCTGAATTGTTTTATTTTTCACATAGACACAAATATGTAAAAGTAATATGCTAAGTGGGACCCAGCATGATGTAACCACATTGAGTGAGTATCATGGCATAGAAATTTCTTTCCTGATGGCAAGGAGCTAAGGTTTCAAAGTCTGCATATCAACATTCCTGAATATAAGAAGAGGACAAAATCTTTTGCTTGGATCCAGGTCTATTATAAAACTCTCATATCCATAGCTCATCTCACTGCATTTTACCTGAATTGACACATTTTAGCAGGTTTCTGTCCATATACTTGAACTAGTCTTGTTATTGCAACATCCTTGGCCCAAACCTATTTCAGTACTTTTTCTTTTTCTTCTTTTTTGGCCATTAATTTGTTTCTAAATAATATGAGAATATTCATCCCTATCAATAGTTATAGTGTGCTATAACTTTATTCTAACTGAAATTTTGAAATCATTTTGCTAGACCAGGACAGCAAAATTGAAGAATATTTATTTCTCATGTCCAGAATCACTCAGTGCAACTTATGTTGATGTAGGATTATTTTTTCAATTTATTTAGTACAGCATGTTCTGGATGAAATGGATTTTTTATACTTAATTCCAAGGATGAAGCATCTTGAGGTCCATGAAAATTGGGAACTCACCAAAGTTTGATATTTGCAGCAGAGACTGGAATTTTATTAGTGTCAGAAACAATTTCCAGATGGAAAGTTTCAAAATATCTAAATAACAAAAGATACCCCATTACTTTTCTTTTTCATGTCTATCAAAGTCTTTTTGAAACAAAGCACATGAAGTGCAGAGGTCACTTCTCCATGGCACTGAGTACCCAGTTCATTCCATGTGCTCTTAGATGACATCAAATTGCTAATTTCACAGAAATGTTGTGAGAAAAAGTTACATCTTTGATGACAAATGAGTACTGTGATAACTGGTAGTTTTTATTCTCAAAAAGGATCTAAGTGGTTTAGATACAAATTAGACATGACCCAGTTATGGTGGTGCATGTGAGTAGGATATGATAGAAAGGCAGAAGTAGGAGAACCACAAATCATATAGGAATTGCATCTCCTAGATTAATTTGAGAGGTCATTCAGAGTTCACACATGGAACCAAATAAGACACCTTTACATTGCTAATTTTCAAGATTCCAGTGGTGCTTTATACATGATTCTAGTAGTTTCAAAGAATTAAATATTACTTGCTTTCCTTTCTTCCCTCCATTTTCCTTTCCTTCTTCCTTTCTTTCACTCCATTCCCTCTTTCCTTCCCAGCAACAACATAAGATAGCCAAAATGCAGTTACTGAGAAGGTATACAAAAGCATCAAGGAAAAGCACTATCTATGTGGCACTGTCAAAGAAGTCAGGAAATTATCAGGTAAAGCACTACACCAAAAGGTAACTTTCACTGAGGTTCAACCTACTAGGTCTCAGACTGTGTAGATATCCCAGAATAAGCTCAACCTTGACTATAGGATGATTTCTGGGAAACTGATTCCCATTTTCCTAAAAGGGTCATTTCATTTCTGGCAGAAGAGACATGTGGTTCTCCATTGACAACTATGGCTGCACATCAAATTTTATGCTGGCCTCCATGCTCCCTAATACCTATTCAAAAGTACATACATTTCAAAGCCTCCACACCAGTCTCTTGCACCCCCCATGAGCTACTTACCCTCATTATATGCCACTATTCTCTCTCTCTCTCTCTCTCTCTCTCTCTCTCTCTCTCTCTCTCTGCTTTTTGCTATCTCACTATCTCACTATCTCCACTATTATAACCTACTACCCTGCTTCCCTAGTCCTATCCCTGTCCAGTATATTGGCCGTATTTATTCTCCTTCCTATCTCTGTTTTGGACTTTTCCAGATGCCTCTGGCTGATCTCTCTCAGGCACAATACAAACACCTCCCTTATTAATGGGGCAGTTGTGTCATCAAGTCTCTTTACTGCTCTTCCTCACATATACAAACCTCAGTAGTAACTAATGTAGGTGAAACGATCTTTAAGCATTCAAAAAGAATGAATTTACTGGCTACCCCTCATTTGGGAGCTCTGTGCTTTCCTGACCTGGGACCCTATTTAGGTAGAGCACTTGACCCTCCTTAAGGTGACTCAGATGGTTCTAATTCACATTGAAATCACTGCTCAGCTTCATTCTCTGCTCACTCTTCCTGCTATATGGAAGTCCCTATTCTCATAGCCTCTTGGTGATTAGAATCATCCTATCAACCTCAGCTATTGCATGGTATTCCTTCTGCTATTTGCTGCATCTGGTTTTTCTTCAGTCATACTTTCAATGCATAGTAAGTTTGCTATGATATTTTTAAAAGGAAAATTGTTCTTTTTAGCAGAGACCCATATTTAGAAAGTTTCCCAAAGACAACCCAAATAATTTTCCTCTCTATATATAGTTGTATTGTGACTTCTGAAACCAGTAGTAAATTTTGGCATGAAATTATGATGTAGATGTTATATAAATGGGGGGGGGGGAAGCTTTAGCTCAATGCCTGCTTATTCAGTTATAATTTCTATCATATATTAGTTCAGATTTCTGTTGAGATAATGCTGCATTAAAAAAACCTTAATCATCAGTAATTATTTGCAGACTGCCTGAGAGAATAGGAAATAGGTGCACAATATTGAAATATATAGTGTGAGTTCCAAAAGAAAACAAATATAAGACAAAAACTCCCAAAGTGGAGAAGGTGCCAGGTCTAGAAGACTATTAAACAACACTTAATGGGAAACCTAGACATTTTTAATTCCAATATTCCTCACCCATACCTTACCCATGGAAAGACATTTTCTGAGTATCAGTGGAGTCCTGAAGCAGTAGCACTGGGCTGTGTGTGTGTGTGTGTGTGTGTGTGTGTGTGTAAGCTTTTAATATACAAATGTGTATGCAATATAGATACTTTCAACTAATGAACAATTCATGCCCTGCTTGAGATGGCGCAGGATGTTATCATGAAACTCTGAAACACATGCAATTTAAAACATATGAATTATTATTTCTGGAGTTTTCCATTTAATATTTTCAACCACAAGCTGACTGCAGGTAGCTGCCATCTCAGAGGACAAAATGCACCTCAGGGAGCTTGTGAAGAAACAGCCTGATTTTGTTACAGAGGACAACATGGATGCTGTGTGGAGCTTGGACTGGACTATGAGTCCACTGAAGTCAGGTACATACCCACCCCTATGATCATCACAAGATTTGAAACAAGGGCTGAGGAGATAATGAAATACAGCCCCAGATCACAACATTATTTATTCTACAAAGACAAATAATGGTAGTGTGCTCAATGTAGGAAGTAAGGGAAAAGAAAGGCTAGGATAAAATCAACATTCCAAGGCTGTTTGGGA
Organism: Phodopus roborovskii; assembly: GCF_943737965.1. Classification (NCBI taxonomy): domain Eukaryota; kingdom Metazoa; phylum Chordata; class Mammalia; order Rodentia; family Cricetidae; genus Phodopus; species Phodopus roborovskii. Next base: position 115,282 of record NW_026126091.1, on the reverse strand, counting down.
AGAGGATGGTGCAGCATTGGGGGAAGTACATGAATATAACACAAGAGGTGGGAAAACAAGATCACTGGTATCCTGCACTGACTCCTCCATAGAATAAAAAGTCAGGCATGAAAACTTATTTCCTTAGATACACAATTAGTTCAGGATGCAGAGCTATGATGATGAATACAATGATGATGACAGTGATGATGATGAGAGAAATTCCCATTATGATATTGAGAATGGTCCAGGTATTACCACTTTATATATATGTCCTACTTTCTTTTGTTGTGGTGGTGGTGGTTACAAAATACTCCAAAACAAAACAAAAAACAACAACTTAGGGGAAAAGGGCTTATTTTAGCTCATCATTCCTGATTGCAGTTCATCATAGCAGGGAAGTCAAGGCAATAGGAATGTAAAGCATCTGGTCATATAACAACCACAAATAACAGTAGAGGACAGTGGATTAATGCATATATGCTAATATTCATCTCCTTCTCTCCTTTTCATTCACTTTAGAGCTATCCACATCAGGGTAGGCCTTCTCATCCCAATTGTCACAATTAAGTATACCCCTCCCAGGTATGCTCAGAGGTCAATCTGATCCATGGAGACTCTCTTCCATGGTGACTCTGAGCTGTGTCTAGAATTGTGGCCATGGGTGTAAGGCATATGGTTTTTCTGCCCGCCGCCTGGTATTGTCCTGCCGCCGCGCCAGCCCCAAATAATACACAGAGACTCTGTATTTGATACAATGCTGTTGGCCCGGTTACTTGTTTCTTATCGGCTAGCTCTGCCTTAATTATTAACCCATTTCTGCTGATCTATGTATTTCTCTTACCGGGGAGCCGGAGCTTTCTTCAGACTCTCCATCTTGACTCCTCCTTCCTACTTTCTATATCCTCCTTGTCTCCTAGTCCCTCCTATCCTCCTTTCCTATTGGCCAACAGTGCTTTATTATTAACCAATATGAGAAACATATACAGAATGACATCTCCCATCACATGGGCTTGGCTCACTTGATCCTTACAAGCCTATGGCATATTCACTTTGGCATTACTGCTCCATTTTGCAGGTAGAGAACTTAAAATGTAGAGCTGGTGAGGTTCTAACAGCACATAGCTGAGAAATGAAATCTAAACTTAATTTCATGTATGTTTTCTAGGTGAAACAATTGTTACTCTGAAGTTGGACTGATACGCCATTAGGGAAGACTGGCTTATACCTAAAAAGATGATATCAAACTTCTCTGATGTTGACTTGGAGTGATCTGAGCAATAAAATGAAGTGTCTTTATTTTTCATAATTATTTTTTGATTGTTTATAAAGTTTTCATGACCATTGTTTCTTAGCTAACAAAGTTAATAACTTGCATGAGTAGAATTTTGCACCCTACAAAAATTGTTGGCATACATCATCTCATTCAAATTGCTGAAGGGAGTTTAGACAAGATATTTTGATTGTCACCCTTTTCCTGAAAAATTAAAAGGCCTTTTTCTTAAAGGGCCATATCAAAATATTTTAAGTCTTGTGAGCCATATAGTATCTGTGGCATCATTTAGTCATAGACAATATTTAAATGACTGAGAGTGGTTGTATTATAATGAAGTTTTATTTACAAAAATAGGTGATATGGTAAATTTGATATATGTGTCCCTGCTTTGAGTAAGTAAACTTCTATTCATTGTAGTGTTTCTCACATTTCTTAGAAGAATGGAAACTAGGCCTCCTGTCTGTACTATTTATTTAATAAATGTTTAGTTAATGTGTAGTTTATTTGAAACATTCTTCTAAATATTGGAGGAGAAGTTTCTACTTCTTTTTATGTTACTTATTTGAGGGGAGAAAATAGTGAAAGCTGGCAAGAAAATAACAAGAAATTTATAAGTGTTATGAAGAAAATAAAGCTAACAGAAGATGCCTTTAGCTATAAGACCCACAAAAGACTAGTGTGAAATAGAAAAATTTGAATTAAAATTTGAGGAAGGGAATATTAGTTATGCATTGACTTGAGAAAGAATATAAGGAGAATAGAAAAGCCACTATGTGGCAGGAAGCAGATGTGGGTTGATCAAAGAATGGGGCACAGATTAAGGAAGTAATTGCATCATGTGTATGATGGTTAATACGATTGCCAATTTGTATGGAGATTAGGAAAGCACATCTCTAGGTGTGTCTATGAGAACTATTCCATAAATGACTGTATCATTAGGACTCAGACTTTATTAGTAAATTAATCAATTGATTAATCATCATAGGCTATTTGTAGGTTGTGGGACTGTGAAAAGTGGAATTTAACTGGGCAAAGTAAGTGGTTGGAGGCATTATTTTCATTGATGTGTCTTGATACTGGTGTGTTCCTGTGTCTCCTTTATGTTTCCAGGTTGCCATGAGATAAACAGATTTGCTCAACCATGTTATTCTGCCATGATGTTTTGCATTACCACTGGCCTGGAGACAACAATACAGCCAGGCAGCATGGAGTATAACCATTGAAATTGTGAGCCCAAATAAATCTGTCTTTCTTTTTATTGCTTCTTTCATGTTTTTATTCTAGCATCAGAAAGTCTGACAAACACAATGCCAGAGGATTTGGATTTTATTCCCAGTGAATAGAAAGCCAATATTTTCTTAATAATAGCATGCTGTCCTTAAATTTAAATCTCCTCTGTCACCTAAGCATGTAGCAAGTGATCTTGTAATATATCAGTTAGTAGGTTCATTCTGTCATTTTGATTTCTTGAAAACACACAAGATCCATCAACATACTTAGAAAATTGAAGATCTTTGTGAGGGAACACATTTTAATGGATATTCTTTTATTTATTGGTTTGTGAAAAGACTGTAAGACTGTATCTAATGCTTTTGTCCATGGGCTACATGGAAACCTTTATTCTCTCCTAGGGTGATTCTGGGCCTTATCCAGACCATCTGCCTTGGCTTAGGATCCCTGAACATACTGTCTGCAACTATTTGTCTAAATGATCAAAAAAAAAAAAAAAAAAAAAAAAACAGGAATGAGATTTCTTTGATATCACAACCATGTTGTCAGAAAGAACCACCATATTAAGGTAATAGTTTTATGGTGATCTAGTTAGTCTACACATACAGTTTATCATCAGTGGGTAATTTGTGTGTGCTTGTATTTTCTCACCTATAACATAATTAGTGTCCAGATAACAAAATAAAACCATGTAAGCTAAAGATGTGAAAAGACTAAAGACTCCCAGGCTGCTGGCTGTACAATGGCCAGTGAGAGTCAGTTGTCTTTCTTTACCAGATGCTGTGTGATTTGGTAATTAGTAGCCACACCCCTTAGAAAGCAGAGATTCCTTTCACATTTTCATTTTATTAGAACTTTAAAAGTACTGACAAATTACAGCAAGCCTTAATAAAGTAATTGAAACTATAGGGAGACATTTAGCTACCTTAGAAAAAATTGAGTTTTCATAGAAAATTGCCTTCAAGGATACAGGGAGGCTAGCCTACTCAGATCCTCCTTAAATGAAAGTTGGTTGTCAGAGTTACCAACAGTGCTGTCAGACTTCACAGCACTTAGTGTCAACCTTTCCAGAGATTGCCTCAGACTGTAGAGTGTCCTTAGCAAGGCATCTCCTTTCTCAGCAGGGAAACTTCTAATTAGTGACTGATGAAGGGCTGTAAATATTCTACTCTTATGGATCAGTTTGAAACCACTTCAAAGGCTCTAGGGCCTCTGGAGGATCTTGGTCAGACGAGGCCGTTGTTGAGCATATAGCATAACTTGACTTCTTCCTCACGCTAGCTCTTCAATGGGAGTATCACTCCAAAAGCCACTCTCTAAAAAGCACTGCATGTTAAACTTCACCCCAGAGGCTCCTTTCCAGACAAAGCAATGCAACCTGTAGCAATTATGATCAGATATTTTGCTTTCTTCAAACTTCTATTAATGAATTTAGTGTTTATGCAAAGCATTCCTCAAATGTGAACATTTATGTCTGTAACTGTATATAATTCAGTTTTTAAAAGACCTTTCTTCTAGAAAGTTTAAAAAATGACAGAGGGAAATGAAATATTCACTCACCTACCTAGAACATACAAATTCTCTAGCCTAAACACTCCCAAGGGATGTCTGACTGCTGAATGCCTATACATTGAACATTGAACGTGAATAGCATGCAATTTTCTTTCTCAAATAAAAGATTCATTTCAGTAATCTTTGAGATCATATATCATTTCAGCATTCCAGGAAAGGAAAATAAAATACTAGCATTTAAAAGGTTAATTGCAGATTAGGGCTATCAGTAGATTAAGAAAAAATATTATAAAAAACCCAATTTATTTATTTGGATTGCTCATAGCTTAGAAGTTACAAATGCGTTTAAATTGTTATATATGAAATTATGTGTCCTTAGCAAAGAGTGACCTCTGGCAGATTTGTCTTAGGTAAAATGAGGGTTGTTTTAGTGATTAAATGAGAAATGGATGGGTGGAACATAAGTGTTCAATACAAGCTTCTGCTGTTGTTATTCATAGTGCTTTCTGGTAAGTATTTCCCAGTGATACTTCTCTCAACATCTACCAAAAACAATTTTAATGAAGATTTGGGTGGAGAAAAAATAAAGCTCCAGCAAAGAAAACTAAGACTGGAACATAAAATATTACAACCTTGAAAAATATAGAATGAATTCCAAGATAAGATTTTGATTCAGACACAAAGAAAACACCATAAAAGACTGAAAAATATTTGACACCTAAGAGTTTAGGATTGGAGTCACCCCCTATATTCCCTGTGAATAAAAGATATAGCAAATGATCATATTACAGAGTGGACACACATTGTTTAAACAAAGCCATTGTAAGAAGACCCTTGGTAGCAATGCCTACTGGGATTGTAATTTTTATTTATTTATTTATTTAGTAAATCTGAAGGTCAAGTAAGAAGTGTCAGGCCCCAAAGAAACTCAAGACAAATGGCTAACAGTTCTGCCTATCAGCATACCAAAGCATTGACTGGACTCTAGGCTCACTCAGTATCTATGGCTCCTCCCAATACTTCTCATTCAACCACCTACCATAAACCTTTTCAGTCCAGGAACGTCACTCTCTTGGTTCTCCTGGTCTACTTGCCTTGTCTGCTTTTCTTTCTCTCTCTTCTTTTCCTTGTGCACTCTCCCATTTTCTCTCTCATCTTGTGATCCTGTTCACTCTAGACTCTTCTATATGCCTGTGGCTGTAATCTCCCTCCATCTAAAATAAAATCCTTCTCCTCAATCATACCTTGGAGAAGTGATGTCCTCATTTCATCCAGGAAGAAGACATACATATGTACAAGGTATACAGGGACACAAATGCAAATTTTATTTAAGCCTAAGAAGGATAGTCCACCTCTAACATTATAATAAATGTATATAAATGAAATGCTTTAAAAATTTAAACACCCAGATCTTACTGTCAAATACTATACAGTTCTTAACATCAAATTCCAAAATACTTTTTCTCAGTTGAATTTCTTAATTAAAAAGTGAATCCATGAGACAAAAACCAATGAAATGAGCCTTCATTATAGGTATAGAATTCACTTGTGCTGCTGAAACCATTATAATAAAAATATAATGAAATTTGTTATTATTTGACAAAATGAGTGTAAAAGACATTTTGGGGAAATAAGAGAAAACCAACAACAAATACTTAAAAAGAAATTGGAAGGCAAGAAGTCAAACTCTCACTATTTGCAGATGATATGGTAGTTTACATAAGTGACCCAAAAAACTCTACCAGGGAACTTCTACACCTTCAGCAAAGTGGCAGGATGCAAGATTAACTGAAAACAAAATCAATAGCCCTACTATACATAGACAATAAAGGTTCTGAGAAAGAAATTGGAAAACCACCACCCTTTAAAATAGCCACAAACAACATAAAATAGCTTGGGATAATGCTTAGCAAAAAGTTAAAGACCTATATAATAAGAAATTTGAGCCTTAAAGAAGATAATAGAAAATGGAAAGATCTCCCATGCTCTTGGATAGATAGAATCAACATAGTAAAATGGCAATCTTGAAAACAGCAATCTAAAGACAGCAAAAATGGTGCTGGCATAACTGGAGGCTGGTGTGTAAAAGACTACAGATAGATCCTTATCTATCACTATACACAAAACTTAAGTCCAAATGGAACAAAGATCTCAACATAAACCCAGCCACACTGAACCTCTTAGAAGAGAAAGTGGGAGGTAGCCTTGAACCAATTGGTACAGGTGAACACTTCCTGAACATAACACCAGTAGCACAGACACTGAGATCAATAATTAATAAATGGGACCTTTTGAAACTGGGAAGTATCTGTAAGGCAAAGGACACAGTCGAAAAGAACAAATGGCAGCCCACAGAATGTGAAAACATATTCACCAACCCCATATCTGACAGAGGGCTTATTTCCAAAATATACAAAGAACACAAGAAGCTAGTTACCAAAATATCCAATTAAAAAGTGAGTACAGAACTGAATAGAAAATTCTCAATGGAGGAATCTAAAATGGATGAAAGACACTTAAGAAAGTGCTCAATATCTTTAGTCATCAGGGAAATGCAAATCAAAACAACTCTGAGATACCATCTTACTCCTATCAGAATGGCCAAAATAAAAAAAAATACACCAAAGAAAGTTTATGTTGGAGAGGATGTGGAGAAAGGGGCACACTCCTCCACTGCTGGTGGAAGTGCAAACTTGTACAGCCACTTTGGAAATTAGTATGGAGGTTCCCCAGGAAAATGGGAATTAATATACCTCAAGACCTAGTAATTCCACTCTTACGCATATATCCAAAAGATGCACATTCATACAACAAGAACATCTGCTCAACTATGTTCATAGCAGAATTATTTGTAATAGCAAGAATCTGGAAGCAACATAGATCCCCCTCAACTGAAGAATGGAAGGAGAAAATGTGGTACATTTACACAATGTAGTACTCCTCTGTGGGAAAACACAATGGCATCCTGAAATTCACAGGTAAATGGATGGGACTAGAAGAAACTATCCTGAGTGAGGTGACACAGTCACCAAAATAAAACCATGGTATGTAGTCACTTATGTATTGGTTTTAGACGTAGATTAAAGGATTACCAGTCTATAATTCACTCTGCCAGAAAAACTAGGAAACAAGGAGGACCCTAAGAGAGACATACATGGTCCCCTGAGAAGGGGAAAGAGACAAGATCTCCTGAGCAAATTGTGAGCATGGAGGGAGGGGAGAGGGAGTTAGGAGAAAGAGAAGGGGAGAAGAGGAGGGGAGAGGTGGACATGAGGAAACAGGAATATTGAGAGAGGGAAAGAGTAGAGGAAAGCAAGAAAAGAGATACCATAATAGAGGGAACCAATATAGATTTAAGTAGAAATCAGGCCCAGAAGTCTACATGGATGAACACAACTAACAATTTTAGCAATAGTGGAAGGGCTACCTTAAATGCCCTTGCATGATAATGAGACTGACAACTACCTTATATGCCATCCTAGGGCCTTCATCTAGTAGCTGATGGAATCAGAAGCAGACACCCACAGCTAAACACTAGCCGAAGTCCTGGAATCCAGTTTCAGAGAGGGAGGGGTGATGAGCTAAGGGGCCAATACCAGGCTGGAGAAACCCACAGAATCAGCTGACCTGAACAAGGGTCGTACCCCAGTCTATTAGCTGGGAAAACAGTATAAGACTGACCCAGAACCCCTGAACATGGGTGTCAGTTGGGAGGACTGAGCAGTCCATAGGGCCTCTAGTAGTGGACCAGTATTTATCCATAGTATGGACTTTGGGGGCCAATCCCACATAGAGGGATATTCTCTCAGCTTAGATACATGGGGGAGGGGCTAGGTCCTGCTCCAAATGATATGACAGACTTTGAAGACTGCCCATGGAAGGCCTCACCCTCCCTGGGGAGCAGAAAAGGGATGGGCTGGGGTTTGGTCGGGGTGACAGGGGAGGATGGGAGGGTGAGGAAACTAGGATTGACAGGTAAAACAATGTTGTTTCAAATTGAAATAAAAAGGGAAAAAGAAAAGTATGAGACTTTTGGAGTTATAATACTAAATGTTAAAATATTCTAAAAATCTCTGATAATTAAAAGCATATTAATATTTCAAGAACATAATCAGAGGTTTTAAAATCTAAGTATGTGTTTTCCTACTTATATTTTCAATTTGTGGATGACTGCAATTCAACTTAGTCAGGAAAATATGTATTGTTAATAAATGATGTTAAATGACACTAAGCACTAGAGGAAAATGAATACAATACATTTAATTATAACTATCAAAACAGAAATTTAAAAGAAAAGTTGCAGAAGTAAGAACACAGAAAAGAGCAGAGAAACAGGCTATAGAGAACAATCTATACATGTATTGGAAGATATCTGGAAAACATGGCACCAATAGAGGTTCATTGTGAACTTTGAATCTAATCATTCACTGAAATACTGTCTCCAGCTGCTTTTGCTCTAAGAAGATAGAGTGGAACAACTGAGGCTTGTAGCATTTGACTGAAAACGCCTAAAGTATGTATTCCCTGATTCTCAACAGAAAAAGTTTGCTGACTCCAGGTATAAAGCAAAATAATTTCATGTGATCAAACCTGACAATGTGGACATGAAAATAACACTGTGAACAATAAGAAACTGAAAATATGATTTGTAATAGTTCGCCCATAACACAAGAGCTTACACTATATGGTTGTTATGTAAGGTTTTACAAAATATTAAGAAACATTATATATTAGAGGACAAATAAGCAAAGACTTAAATAGGCTATGCATAGCACATGTGTTTGAATATTATAAATGAGCAATAAGCTGATAAAAATTTCAGCTTTCTTGTAGTCAAATGTATGCATTTCAATATCACTGTGTCATCAGGAAAATCAAAAGAAGAATATTCATCCAAAATGCAGAAAGCCATATTCTTATGGGCTTTCATTGGATGTGAAATTTGTAGGAGGTTTGGTAGCATATAGGAAAACCTTTAAAATGTACTGTTGACTATGTGGATTGAGTCCTGAATACCTCCCCCCATACCAAAATCCAGGAATGCTCAAATCTTTTCTAAATAAAATGGTATAGTATTTGCATAGAACCTATGCATTTTTTGAATGCTTCAAATCATTCCTAGATTATTTATATCATGTAATATAATGCAAACACTGTGAAAGTAGTCATCACACTGAATTGTTTATGGAATAATCACAGGGAAGGAAGTCTGCATCTGTTTAATACAAATGTACTTTCTCAATCTTCAATTGGAGAAAGCAACTCTTTCATTAATGACTTGCCCTAAGAAAATCATTAAGGAAAACAGATATTTAGTTCTATGGATGTCCATCCCAAGATTGCATATAATGGTTAAAACAGAACAAACAATTTTAAATATAGAAGGATAAAGCTTTGGCCAGTAGGGGTAAATTGCCTACTCTTCAAGGAAGACATTAACTTTTGAAGGTTATGTTGTTTTGTTCTTTGTTAAATGGAAACTGTTCAGAACATAGTGCTGTAATTTAAGAAAAGCAGCATATGAGAGAAAAATACCATGAAACAGATTTCAAGCAGAGAGTTTTGTTTTTTTTTTTAATTAGGGAAAGGAATCATAAGAAGGGGAAAGGGGAGGGTGGAGACTGGCCTCTGGTAACAGGAGCAGCAGGAGAGAGGAAAGGGAGAGAGAGAAAAAAGAGTGGGAAAACAGGCAGAGAGAGAGACATAGACAGAGACAGAGAGACAGAGAAGGGTGGGAGTTATGCAGGGCCTTTTAAGAAGAGAACATAATGAATAGGCACAGGTGGCGCTGTTAGTGGCTGAAACTGAGGGTGTATCCTGTCAGAACCCCAAGGACAGCCCAGTATAGATGCCTGAATACTAACACATAGTGTTAAATATAAAAGGTTTGAAAACATATATACATATACCATAATTGCATATATTATAAAAAAACTTGTAAAAAGCTCCAACAAATACCAGTAAATATTAGTTACAGCCTTGTGGGATAACAGATGACTTTTGTTTTATCCTTTTTTCTTATTCATGTGTGTTTTATTAAACTGTCTCTTTGCTCAAATAGATAAAGGAAAAATAAGTTTTATTTTCTTACTTGCACCCTTCATTTTCACATTTTTGGGACAAGTCTGTTCCTGTTAGGTCACAGACAACTTACTCAGATTCTGAAATGATTCCTTAACTTTGCTTCTGTATATGAAGAATCTGTCCATTGCACTTACCCTCCATCTCAACTCTCTGTACATAAGACCTGCCAAGTTTGTGGTCTGGGAGGAATGTGGTATATACTTGGATGTGGCAGTCTCCTCTGGGAGGTCCTTGTTCTTCCTTCTTTTCTATAGATACCTAATTTGGGTGGGGCTATGAATAAGGCCTAGGAAAGGGAGCCAGTCAGTTGCCCAACTGGGCTCCCTTGCAATCTGCTTTATGTTGTTGTTACTTTTGTGATAGATCTTCAGTACCTTTCTGTGTGCTGTGATGTAAGCAACAACATTCACAGGGAGTGGCAAGATGTTCACCACTTACTTCTTTTTACCATTCTCTTCCAATTCCCACATGTCCTCCAACCATCATCATCATGGTTCAGACACAGGGTATCTTTCCTCAACTTTGCTTCCTTTGAAGCACTTCATAGAGCCCATGTGAAACTCAAGTATTCATAACTCAATTATTTTCGACGAATTCAAAGTGAAGGCAGTGCCTCCCGGTCAGTATGTTTTGTGGTCTTCTATGCTGCTGCCTCTTTCCATTCACAAGGGGCTGGAAATGGGTCTGCAAGTCCTTTCCATAGCTAAATCTCAGGACAAGACCTGGAAACAGTCCTCACTTCTGGCATGTCCACCCTGACACCAGCCAGCATCTTGATGTTATGTTTCCCTTGGAACCCTTTTTAAATTTCATTTTAATTATGCTTTTCTTCAGATTTGGCAAAAGGAGATGCTTTGCTCCATTACTGTGGTGGGAAGAAGCTCTACACTTCTTCCCATGAGTTAGAAATCCCTTCCCACTTCCATGTCCCTATATATAAATTGGGAGTAACAGAATTTTTAAAAATCTGAGTAGATTTTTACTTTGGTCTATTGTGGTAAGAAGTTCATTCTTAACAAATTAATAAATAATGTTATGAAGTTTGAATGTGTGGGGAGTTAGAATGATTGTCTTTAATGCCAAACAAATTATAAAATTATTACATAATTATGACTAGAAATACATAGTTATCAAGAGGACAGAAAAGAAAGCTCTCAACAGATCCTATTGTGAAATAGCTTAGTGCATGCTAGATGAATTATCACAGATTAATGAAGAGGGATGCTATATTCAACAGAAGTATTGAGAAAATTATTTGGAAAAGCATGGTGTTACAGTCTCATATTATGCAGCAAAATATATTTCAGATGGCTTTCTTGGGCTTAAATATATGACCATAAAAACTCAAAAATCAAATAGATAACTTTTGAACAAACTGTTAGTTGAAAATATTATTGTATACCCTTGAAAACACTGGAAGAGAACAAAGAAAAAAGTGCTTATTTTGTGTTAAATAAGCAAACATACAAATAGGTCATATATATTGAAACTACACTGGGACAGAAATAAATAAGATACCTTGAATAAATAATACTGGAACATGAGAAACCATATATTCAACCAGCAACCAAGGCATTAATGTCTCCAGGAAAAAGTATACTGTGAAAATTGACCTTTATTCATGATTGGTGGGAAGATTTTTAGATTTCACAAGAAATTAAAAATTACCATATGACCCTATTTCACTCTTGTGGATGCACTCAGAGAACACCACACCCTAACATAAAGATATTGCAACCCACATAAATTGCTTCATTTTTCACCATAGTAAAGACTGTGATCAATCTCATTGTCTGTGAACAGATGAAAAAATAATGAAATATGAAACTTTGGTATATATATGTGTATATATATGTATGTATATATATATGTGTGTGTGTGTATGTATATACATATGTGTGTAAATATACACTCAGCTCTAAATAAAAAAATGAAGCTAAAATTTTAAAGAAAATACATATACTTAGATTATATATTAAGTGAGGTAACACAGTCTCAGAAACAAAACACCATATGTTGTCTCTCATATGAAGAATCTATACAAGAATATATGTGTACATATAAACAAATGTAATGTTGGTACTGTATAACACAGTGTAAATGCCACAAAATTAAGAAAAAATAAGATAACATTTCACCAATAGAAGAAGAGTTTTTATTTTTTATTTTTTTTTATATTTTTAAACATACAAAGACAATAATAGTACAGTGGAAGAACTGTTTGTACCCACAGCAAGCAACTGAGTAGACAGGCCTAAACTTTTAGATAAATGACTGAGGCTAATATATTCTGGATCCCCTTCCATGTAGCTATGTAGATCTACAGTGTAATCTAATTATTACACTGTATTAATACTAATAATATGTTTATTTACAATAATTTAATTTGAAAATAAATTATTACACAGTGATTAAAAAACTGAGGTTATCTACATTGCAGTTTTAGTATGTGTGACACAGATCAAACCATCCATGTTTTAGAGAATTTTAAGTGGCATGCAAAGTGCCTGTACAAGGAAAAGCCAAATAGAAGACTATTTATATCATGACTGTTATTTCTTGTTAATCTTATAAACATAGCTCTAATTGCTCTATGCATATGCCTTTTAGATCATGCTTTTATTCATGTGGACAGAAAAGAAAAACCACCCTTACTGAGGAATGTGTTTTTCAACTCCAAAAAGGAAATGGTCTTCATGACAGCTGCAACACTTACCACTACCCTGCCACTTTCCTTTATCAATGCATTCTGTATTCAAGGTTTTCTTTTTAATTATAACAAATTCAAATATTCAATTATTTTTGTAACTCTAAGTGATGTCTAGTATTTCTTTTGTTATTCTCATTTATAAGAACAACCTATGTAGAATATAGTTGCCATACAATAAATGACATGCATAAGAGGGTGCCTGTAAAACCATCATCACATTGAGAAAAATAAGCATAGCACAATTGGTGTCTTATTATGAAAACATGTTCTGGACAAAATGATGCCACCAAGAGCAGAGTACTTATCTAGTACATTTTCTTTTACTATTTTGAATGTGTTCAAAATTTGCTACAAGGTTACAAGGTGCACATGTTGCTTTTATGAGCAGAGAGCCTTTGAGGAAAGGCTATTGGCAGAGACTGCGGGTAGGTAGCTTATTGCTTAGGAGATGATTTTTTGTTTTAAAGGATCTTTCTGTTGAGAAGATCTGAGGTATGTGAAGAAGAGTTCAGTGTCATGCATGTGTGTGTGTCTATTTTGATGTATATACATAGGTGTGTTTATTTTGATATATGTACACGTGTGTGTGTGTGTGTGTGTGTGTGTGTGTTGTGTGTGTGTGTGGGGGGGCAACATTGGGTGATGTTTCTTCGCAAGAGATGTCCATTTTGCTTCATTTTTATTTTTATGTGTTTGACAATTTCATACATGTATACAATGATCTTGATGGTATGCATCCCTGGCTCATACCTCCATCTACCCTCAGGACCCTCTGATCACATATATCCCTCCCAGCTTCATGTCAATATTTGTTTATTTTTAAATCATTGAATCTAACTGAGTTGCCCATGTGTGCATGGATGTTGCATCATTCAGTGAGGTCTCACTCTATAGGACCTCAGACAGTGGAACCAGAATGTATTCCTGGTGCACAAAAGGACCTTGCAGACACATCCCCCATGGAGAGACAGGAGAGAAGTCCTAGTCTCTACTTCAAATGACTTGACAGATTTACATGACACCACCTGGATGGCATTGCCCTACTTGTGGAATTGGTGTGGGTGGATGGGAAGGGAGGGTGGTCAGGGTGCATGTGAGCGGGCAGAAAGGGTAAGGGAGGGAGGGAGGGACAGGCAACTGGGATCGACATGTAAAATAAAAAAATAAATAAAGAAAAGAAAACTGACTCTTCCTCTCCCATAAGCTATCAACTGCAGTAGCTCCATAGATGAGGGTTGTGACTCATCAGCCCTACCTCCAGCCATACTGGAATCTTTAACTGGGCTGATCTTGTATAGTTACTTACTGTTGTTGAGATTTCATGTGTACAAAGCCATGCCATACACAGGGGACAGCATTTCACAAAACTCTTCCTCAAACATTGGATCTTACTTTTTTTCCTCCTTTCTTTTCAATATTCCCTGGGCCTGTGGTAGAGTGTGTTGGAAGGTGATGTAGATGTCCCATCTATTGATGAGTACTCACAATTGCTGATTATCAGCACTATTACAAGTTTTGGGTCCCTACATTAATCACTAACCACTGTGTTAAAAATAGAAAAACCTTCTTTAGCTAAGGTTGAACACAAACACAAATCTATGGATACAAAGATAAATCTGTAGAAGTTAGTTTAGCAAAACAGCCACTTAGAAAACGAATAGCAAAAAGCATTCCCCTAAGGCCTATGACTTCTCTAGCATTGGGCTTTGATCAGGGATTCCAATCAGCAGAGTAGTTGGTTACCCTATTAAACAGTCTTGCCACTTTTGTACCGGGGGCACATAATAGTTGGCATGTCTGCACTGTAGTATGCATAGTCCTATACTGAATAAGACACTAATATGTTTTCTCCTTCAACAGCCTACATAACACATCTTCAAGAATTATATAAGTTAACCAGTGGAGAGTTTCCTGGTCATTTCAAGACCGATTTCTCTGTGTTCTGCAGCTAAAGTGTGTGATGTTTTTTTAACTATAGTATCTTACTATCTATGGTAGGCAACCAAGAACAGTGGCAATAACCTGTATTGTCTTGGGTGCCTCTGTGCTTGCAAAAAATAATTATTTACAAGATGATAATTCATGGTTGCCACTGAGATTTTCATTTAATAAGCCTTGTCTTCAGCTTGCAAATTAGTGGGATTTTATAAGGCTTCCTCATCCATATTCAATTTTGGTTAACTCCTCACCCTCTTTTTTCCTACTCCTTGCCCCTATCCCCATTTAAACTGTTAGCTCCCAGTATTCTTGCCCTTTTATGACATTTCACATATGTTCTACTATTACCTATTATTGCAATGCAAGGTCATATGTTCCCAAGTAGCTCCTTCATACATTCTTCAGTTTGGTTAAGTTTCCTACTGACCCCTCATTTCTGCCACTCTCAGCACTCTACCATTTGCTTTGAACCTTCTGTCCCCAGTATCTGCCTTTTCTACTTTGATTTCACCTATATTTTATTATCCTTATTGCTTAAAAGCATCTCCTGATAATGGGCTATTACTAGTTTCCTATATGAACTACATGTTAAACACTCCAAACAAAAGATTTTAAGCTAGAGCACTCATTTGAGAGGAAAATTGTAGTATTTGTATTTTGGAGCCTGGGTGACTTCAGTTTAATTTTTTTCTGTTCCTTCTTACTAGGATCTGGAGCTTGCCAATTAAGTTAGACTGCTTGCTTCTGTTTCCCTGGGAATAGAACCATAACCTTATGCCTGTCTTTATACATAAGTCCTGTAAAATTAAACTCAGGTCCTCATGCTTATAGCTTTACCAACTGAAGTATTTCTCCAGTCTTCAGAGTGATTATTGTAGCACATTTATGTTAGAGCTATAGAAGAAGTTACAGAATGAATGGATTTGGTAAGATGGAAGAATGATATTTGGAGTCCAGGTAACAAGTTAACCTTGACTTTGAAGAAGGTCATCTCTTCTGAAAGTAAAGATAATGAAGGAAGGAGAGATGTCTAACAGAGAAGCAGAGAAATAAGGATACAAGGTAGATTAGATAAGTAATTGCAACCTGGGATATAAATTAAGAAAACCTGTTTGAAACAAAAAAAAAATGCGTTTTTAATTAAAGTTATCGCCATTGATGATATTTTGTTACATGGGGGCTGTTCCTTGGCATTTTAAGAAAATACACTACCACCAAGCTACATCCTCAGCTCTCTCTTGCATGAAATTCTTTACCAGTATTACTTTATTTACATTTTCACACTCCTTGTAGTTTAAATGGTTCCCACGTCTCAAATGAAAGAAGTAGTGGCATGTTGAAAAATGATCAAGCTTCTCTACTCTTCCCCTGTCTGTAGAACTGCACATTACTAAATAATCCTGTTAGATTCTTGTGTTGCTAGCATTGTCTATAATAGATACTTGGGAAGAACATGAATTGATCAGTAGTCTGGAGTTATCCTCAGTTCTATACAGATTAGGTGACAGTCCTAAATGGATGTTATGTAGTGGAAATCCTTCACCTTATTATGACTACGTCCTTCAGGCTTCTTTATGTTTCATAAAATTATTAAAGAAATTGTCATTGCCTTTCCTTGGTCCTGGTATGTTCTAAAGTTTCAGAGCAATGTAAATTTTCAGAAAGGACATGAAATTATAGTGTGCTTGACTCACTATTCATTCCTTTAGGGACTGAGCCACAAATAGCATATATTTATTTTTCATCAATTGTGTAAGTGAAAGACCATCAAGGAAGGACTACTATTAAATAGCCTTGACATGTGTTCTCACCAACTCTAGATAGGGATGTCACCAAAGATGATATTTGTGGTAATTCTTGTTCCTTCCTCCCTCTGTTGTCCTCATTTCAGATAGCTTCATAATAGAAGTTGGTTTCTCTTTTGAAAGATGGCAAGATGCTACTCTGTTTCTGATTCACATATTTCTGTACAGAACTTCCATATGTTTTCCTAAGAATTCTTCTTCAAAGGCTTTGTAAAATGTTTTTTATGTTATATTGTTAATAGTGACATATCATTGAAGGCACTTGACACATTCTGTGCCGTAGTTTCCTCATTTCTAAGATGATATTATTGTACCTGGTTTTATTTTTTCAATTTTCTCAGAGATTCAACATGGATTTTAGGGAAATTTATTGTGATCAGGATTCCAGATGAAACAAATAAAAGAGGTTTTTCTCTTTGGGAAGAGAAAGCATACCAATGGAAACAATATTTTCCCCCTTCTAGATTTTTGCCATTGGCATCCTAGACTTGGTTTATTCATTGTTTTAATGAAGACAAGTACTTGAGTTCATCATGGTTCAAAATCCTCCTTTGATTAAAAATCCACTTTTATTTTCTTATAGGTACTATGTTCCATCCTCCATCATGAATGTATGGAGCAAAAAGGCACCCAAGACTCCATTTCCTTGTGGAACTGATGGTTGGAGCTCAGTAGTATCCTATCAATGGTAGAAAAGCCTTCTCAAGTTATTGGAGATGGTTTTATAGTTAGTGTGATTCCATACTGATAACTTAATTGTTCCACTGATTTGTTTATAATATTGAAATTACCTCTCAGCTCTGTCAGTAATGATTTATTTTGATATTATAAGAAGTCATTAAAAGTAAGATAATACTCCTTCTCTTATTCCTTTGCTGGTTTCCTCAAGATAATTGACTTAGGATTTATAGTTTTGCTATTTCTAAAATAAGAACATTTGCCCACACAAAACTATTTGCTTAACTCTAATAAAATATTATCTACTTAGATATTTTTTTCTTTCTGAGAAAAGAAGTATGTTTGAATGATGAACACTTTCATGACACATTTATTCTCTACTGCAAAGGAAAAGGATGGTCAGTGTGAAGACCTCAAGTCATTGTAGCAAAGGGATGGGTGACTGAAGGTAGCTGGAATAGATGTATTTTGTATAAGGGTTAAATTTTCATTTCTTTTTATTCACACAGGCTACTAGAAGTGTTTCTGCATCACTAAAATTACTCCTGAATGGTTGGAACAATGGGCATTATCAGATCCTCACATTTATCTCCTCAACTTCAAAGATTTCACTGTTAGCTAGCTCAGCTTCAAAGCCTACAACTGTACATATACACAAGGGCTATCTTTTGCTACTAAAGCCAATCATGTCCACAAAAGGAAAATAGTACCCAGGTATGAATACTCCCTGGAGTATCCTTCACTCAGTGGCTGATTTAAAAATGGCTAAATTCCTTATCCTCTTTTGCCCCCTGGATGATGTAACATGACCTATTCTGTTTTATACTGTATCTAGAGTTTCTAAGGGAGACTGATTTCACATTGTCCCCAGTGCTAATTTAAGGCAATGTGTCTAGTGCTGTGTTTTCTTTCTATATTATTCTTTCCTATACCCTTACTGGTTATTTCCGGGATTATCTCCAAAAATTCCATTGGTATACAACCCCCTAACTCAAGATCTGTCACTGGAAAAATGCAAGCAATGACACTTGGGAATTGAGATTTTGTTCATATGAGTAGGTTACAGGGAGGGAGATGAACAGCTTTATCCAACAAAGGGATCATGGATTAACATTGTAATCTTTCCATGAAAACCATGATAGTTTAAGTAGGAATGAAGGTGGGTTGATGTTGTGGGTGGGTAGGAGGAAAGATAGAGAAGTTCAGATATTGCAGAAGTAAAATTTGGGTGGCATGTATCATAGGAACCCAGACTCATATGCAAAAGGAGACAACAAATTGCTTGTAGTGCACTGTACCATTCATATAGAGATGGTACAGCAAGAGCTTTTGTGAGTTACTGATACTCCTCCCTCTTACCAGTACTTTCACAGTCCTCTCCTCCCCTATCCTTCATTACCAAGAGTTCATCAGAGACAGAGCTAGAATTATTCATAGATTTCCAGCTATCTTTCATTAACTATGATGTGTCAGGAAACAAATGTAAAGACCATTATAGTGAGAATGAGAAACCAGAAGGTAGTTTATATTCTCACTTAAGACACAGAAAACAGTAGAGTAAGAGGAGAAAGATGTTGTGTGACATTTAAAAATAGATCTAACTTGACCAATTAGTCTCTTCTGCCCATGGTAACCTTATTCAGTGTTATGGTAGTAATAGCTTCTAGAAAGCTGTGACATATTTTATAATTGAACTGCCAGGTTCATACTTAGTTATAATTCATTCATAGATAAGTGTGTCTTGTTAACCAAATTATGTTGACTCCCTTAGAAAGCTGGTATGAGGATGTTCCTATTTCCTGTCTTTGTGTGCTGTGCTTTTACAGGCTCATGACAGACCATTAACATGATGAAAGATTGATTATTGTCTTGGGTACCAAACTGTAATTTAGCCCTATTTTCATTTTTCTTTCTCATCAACTGCAGAATCATATTCATTTATCAAAACGGATGTCATCTGTTTTGAAATTCATGAAGTGAGATTGCACACTTGTCAAACATTTTTTTTTGTTCTGACAATGACAAAAAACATCAACATCAAGCTTTACTCAAGTGACTTGGAAATAGAGATGTCCAGGTGAAAGAATGGTGGAATCAAAGTAAAAGACTAGGAGGTTGGAATGGCTCATTCATTCTATGAATGTTTCTTTCAATGCATTCAGGGAATGCAGCAAATTGTCAGACTCAGGCTGTAGTATACTAGGAGCTGGAGGGACATTATGCTGATCCATTTACTCAAAATGATTTAGTTCCCACTGTGCTTGACACTGTCCTAGATACTAAAGAAATTAATAACAAACCAAAGTCCCTTCACTCAGAGATGATGCCTTCTAGGTGGTTCATATAATTTTAATTATATATGATAATATAAGGTAAGGGCTGTAAACTAAAACTATAAAGCAATGAAATCCAGAACAAATGAATAAATGACACTTTTCATATGTATGTTATCTAGGCAAATACTTTAACAGAACTGACTATGACAAATACTTCATAAAACCATATGATCCCATTTGGACTTGAGTTTTGTGTAATAGATATGTGTCTACTTGCATTTTTCTGCAGGATGACATCAGTTATAAAAGCACCATTTGGCAAAGATGCTCTAGTTTGTTTTTCATTGTATAATTTTGGCTTCTTTTTCAAAAATTAGGTATTCATGGGTTTGTGTGGATATATATCAGGGTTTTCAGTTTGTTTCCATTGACTACGCCTGTCGGTTTCCATGCCATTATCATGATATTTTTATTACTATAGCTCTGTAGTAAAGCTCAAAATCAGGGATAGTGATACCTCCCTTTATTGTACCTTTATTGTACAGCGTTGTTTTAGCTGTCCTTGGTTTTTTTCTGTATGAAGTTGAGTATTAATATTTCAAGGTCTGCACAGAATTTTGTTGGGATTTTGATAGGAATTACATTAAATCTGTAGGTTACTTTTGGTAAGGTTGCTATTTTTACTATGTTAATCCTACTGGTACATGAGTATAGGAGATCTTTCCATCTTCTGATATCTTCTCCAAGTTCTTTCCTCAAAGACATAAAGTTCTTCTCATGCAGGTTTTTCAGTTGCTTGGGTAGAGTTACCCCAAGATATTTTGTATTATTTGTGGCTGTTATAGAGGCTGTTGCTTCTCTGATTTCTTTCTCAGCCCATTTATCATTTTTATTATAGGAGGGCTACTGACTTTCTTGAGTTAATCTTGTATCCAGCCCCATCACTGAAGGTGTTTATCAGCTATAGGAGTTGCCTGATGAAATTTTTGGGTTCACTGATAAACACTTAAAGAATTATTCAACAACTTTAGCCATCAGGTAAATTAAAATTGAAATGACTCTGAGATTCTATCTTATACCTGTCATAATGGCTAATATCAAAACATTAATGAAAGCCTATGCAGAAGAGGATGGGGATTAAGAGGAACACTCCTTCATTTCTGGTGAGAGTGCAAACTTGTACAACCACTTTGGAAATGAATATGATGGTTTCTCAGAAAATTGGGAATCAATCTATCTCAAAACCCAGCTATACCAATCTCGGGCATATACCCAAAAAGTGCTTAATCATACCACAAGGAAATTTCTTCAACTACATTCATGGCAGCATTACTCATAATATCTAGAACCTGAAAAAAGCTAGATGTCCCTCAACAAAAACAATGGATAAAGAAAATGTGGTAGAGTTATACAATGGAGTATTACCCAATTATTATAAATAAAATAATGACATCAGGAAATTTGAACACAAATGGATGAAAATAGAAAAAATCATCCTGATTGAGGCAAACCAGACCTGGAAAGACAAGCATGAAATGTACTCACTTACGAGTAGACATTAACTGCAAATTAAAGGATAACCACACTACAATCCACAGCCCCAGAGAGTATAGGTAACAAGAAAGACTCAAAGAGGGATGCATGGATTTCCCTAGGAAGAAGAAATAGAAGAGATCTCCTTGGTAAACTGGATGTGAGTGGGAAGGGGAACAAAAGGGATTGGGTTGGAAACAGGATAGAGGGGGAGAGTAATAAAAGAGATGTCTTGAATTTAGGGGCATTTGAGCGGGTCAGGAAGAGAGATAGCACAAGGGAAACTCCCAGGAATCTACAGTGATGACCCCAGCTAAGACATCTAGCAATTTTGGACAAGTAGTATAAACTGGGCATCTCCTGTAATCAGATTGATTACTACCCTAAATGTCATCAGAGTGGTTTCCTCCAATAAATGATGGACGCAGATACAGAGAACCACAGCCAAGCACAAGGCCATGTTCTAGCAGTCCTTCTGAAGAAAGAGAGTAAGGATTGTACCAGCCATGGTGTCAAGGTCACCACAAGGGCACCCACAGAGACAACTAACCTGAGCTCATAGGAGCTCACAGACCCTGTAGGGACAGACAGCTAAGGAGTCCACATGGGACTGACCTAGGCTCTCTACGTATCTGTGGCAGTTGTGTAGTTTGCTCTTGATGGGAGATGCCATTATGTATATATGTTTCTCATACTGGTTAATGAATAAAGCACTGTTGGCCAATAGGAAAGGAAAATAGGAGGGACTAGGAGACAAGGAGAAAAGAGGAAGTAGTAAGGAGGAGTCAAGATGGAGAGTCTGGAGAAAGAATGCTGGCTGGCTCCCTGATAAGAGAAGACCACGTGGAAATACTAGATTAACAGAAATGGGTTAATAATTAAGACAGAGCTAGCTGATAAGAAACTAGTACCTGGCCAACAGAATTATATCTAATACAGAGTCTCGGTGTGTTAATTGGGGCTGGCGGCGGCAGGACCAGGCGCTGCGGGGGGACATTACCAGGCAGCAGGTGGAAAAACCCTACACCTTACATGCTCTACTTGTTGGACATCTAGCAGTGGGAGTGGGGACTGTCCCTCACACTTTGTCAAGCTTTTGGGAATCTATTCCCCATAATGGGTTGCCTTAACAAGCCTTAATACAAGAGGAAGAATTTAGTACTACCTCAACTTTTATTGCCATCCTTGTTGACACCCATTAAAGGCCTGCTCTTTTGGGGTTGAGAACAGAGGTGAGAGGAGGAAATGGGAGGAGAAGAGGTAGGGAAACTGTGGTCAGGATATAAAATAAATGAAATAATTTCATTAATAAAAATTGATGAAGAACCTTAAATGTTATTGGACTAATTATTGCTACCAATTAAATGTTTGAATAAATATTAATAATATACAAAAAAGTAGTTTCCAATGCCTGAAAAAGACAAGGAAGTCAAGTACAATTGTAAGGATTGAATGAAAGAAGTTAAATTGTCATAAATTACAGATCATTTAACTCTTTACACAGAAAATATAACAGGGTCAACAAACAATTAGAGGTAATATGAAGTATTAACATTAGTGGATGAAAATAAAAATTGTAAATCAGCAACAACCAATTTTTAAAAAGTAATTTAAAGACTTCTATTCATAAAACAACAAAATTTTACATATGAACATTTTTAATAAAGAATACAGATGCAACCCAATATAGAGAAGCAGACAGAAGTTTCTACCTGTCTGTGGATGTCATTTTCATTAAAATGGCCTACAGTTTCTTTGTGTGTATGAGTAGCTTGGTAAGATACCATTAAAATTCAAATAAGGTGTTTAAAAAGCTGGAAGTTAAAAAACAGTTTTAAAAAGTAATAAATGAAAGGAAGGTGATAGAATATGTCTTCACAGATACATATCACATTATTTATATGTTACTTGAAATTGGGTACTGTTATTTCACAACTGAAAACAGTCTGCCTATCATAGGTGGGAATAAACATCTCTGTGGTTTGTTTATGCATGTGTCCATGCATGCGTGTGTGTATGTGTGCATGTGCATGTGTGACCTATTTTAAAACTTCTAAGCTCAGATCTCATTGAAGCATGAAAACAGTAAATCCTGTACTCCAAAAGCACCACCATGCAAGCATTTCTGAGTGAAACTATGAGAATTGTTTATTCAGCTTTTAAGCCCTTCTCTTTCACAGAGGATATAGACAGCAGTGGGGATGTGCAGGGGGATTTATGAAGAAATGTCTTTGACAGTTGTTGGCTGTCTCCCCACAAATGCCTTCTGTGGTAGGAGGATTAGGGCTGTTCTCCCTTTAACTCCAGTCTGAAGAGAACAAATGATTATGAGATGCTGGGAAGCAGGTCCCACAGTTAAGAGGACAATGTGTACTGGAGTTAGGCCTCCTCAGAAGTCTATAGGTCCTGTAAGGAAGTTGTTTTGGAGTAAAATATCCCTGCACCAAGGTAAGAATTCAGCCAGGGAGTTTTCTGGTGCCCTGAGGTTAGTGAGTTTCCTGAGGATTAGATGAGGCTGCACTAAGAAGAGAAAGCCAGCCTGGAGCTATGTACATCTTTATCCTAGAGAAACATTATTGACAGCAAAAGAATGTGAATCATCGGGGACCCATAAGGAGTGTCCTGGACTAGAGACAGTAGACAAATACTGAAAGAAAGCAGCCAGGGGAGGAGCTACATTGGCCTGGTTCACAGAAAGGTCAGAATAACGCCTCAGGGGAAAATTCTGTAAATGCTCTGAGAATAAAAGCCAACTTCTAGTGTCTAGCAGGCTTAGGGAAAATGAAATCCTCCTTCACATGCTCCTCTCTCTTGAGTTCTACTGTAGTCAGAAAGCTAGTGAGGAAGGCAGCAGCAGCGTTTGGAGTCTTTAGGTAAAGACAACAAACAAGGATTGCACACTGTTCCCACAGCACAGCCTGTTCATCTACACAGGGCTTAAGGACATAGGAAAATATATAACTTTAAATCAGGATTCAAGTTAAATAACTTCCACTGTGGTTATGACATTTTGCTTTTTAGAGCATGCTGCCATGTGTTATGTTACATTATGTGCAGAGCACTACTAATTTAGAACCAATGTGCACAATGCTTCAAAATATGAAAACGTCCCCTTGGTATTTATTTTTGTATTTATTTATTTGAGAAATTTTATACATGAGCACTGTCTCAGGAATTAACCCCTTAATTGGTTATATAATACCATGTGGTCACCTGAAATTAAACAGACTCAGCAGATTATATTTAGATAATCACGCATGGGCACTCATGCACACACATATACCCCCACACACACACATGCACACCATATAATAATAACAAAGAAAAAAAAAGGCCAAAATGTTGAGGAGAGAGGTGGGGGAACATGGCAGGAATCGGAAGGAGGAAAGTTAAGGGGGGATTACATAATTGTAGTTTAATTTCAAACTTAAATTTTGAAAACTGAAAAAAAGGTGATGGGAGATGTCTTTTTATAAATATGTTGATCTTATTATTTAATGAATAAAACACTGTTGGCAAATAAGAAGACAAGATAGATGGGATGAAGATACAAGGAGGATTCTGAGAGATGTAGTAGAGAGGAGTCAAGATGTAGGCCATGAGAGCAATAAAAGTTCTGGATTTTCTCTCTCTGACAGGACCATGTGGAAAAACATAGATAAATGAGTTAATATTTAAGACAGAGCTAGCCAATAAGAAGCTCTAGCCTTTGGCCAACAGCTTTATAACTAATAGAGACTCTGCGTGTTATTTTGGAGCTGACACATCTCTGTGCTGGCCAGAAAAGTGCTCATAACAAATGGGATGTGGATATGAACAGATTTATCAAAAAGAGAAATGAAAATATCTAGGAAATATCCTTAAAATGTTCCACAACCCTAGAAATTAGAAAAAAAATGCAAAATTATAAAACCTGATCACTATTATGACACTGTAAGTAGAAAATTCTGACAGATCATAGTCAAAATGCAAAGGAAATTATATAGGGCCAATGAGGTGACTCAGAAGATAAAGGCATTAGTTGCCAATCCTGTGTGTGTGTGTGTGTGTGTGTGTGTGTGTGTGTGTGTGTGTATTTTTTCTGAGTACTTACCTTTGAGTGGTTTACATTTTGTATCTTGTTCACCATTAGAACCCTTATATAGTTCAGTGTCTCATACATAATTGATTTAGGTATTCATAGAGGTAAAATGGAGATAAGGATTGAGATGAAATCAGAAGGCTATACTGAGCCAGCCATACCCTTCACTGCCCTGGGTAAGCTGGCCTTGCCTCTAGCCGGCCACTACAGCAAGAGGGATGGGCCTTGCACTCAGGAGAGATAAGGATTGATGGGAGTAGTGCGGAAACAGGTATTAGGCAATGGAGGAATTTCTCCTCTTGATGTCAAATGCATTTCTTTTGGAAGCCCTTGGTAGTAATGGTGGAAAACTGCCTGGCAAGATTGGAATGTCAGCTGAGACTCCTGAGAAGCACTCTTGAAGGATTCAGGAATGGCAGGGCTGCTAGAGAAAAGTGAAAGCCACCAGAGAGCTATATCTGTGGATTTATAATTAGTAATTACCTCAGGAAGGAGAAATATTTATTCTGTTCTGACGACAGAGATTGCAGAATTGCATGAGAATATTTGCCCACACACTTTCCAGGATATATTAAGCCTTTTTAAACCGAAAGCAGCAGGAAAGCACACATTTTGAACCTATCCGGAACCCATAATACTAGACAACATTCACCATTGTATGCTTAACACATGGGTGAGTTCATCATGACTCCATGCATTTTTAAAAACTTCTTTATTGAGTCTTTAGGGATTTCACATCATGCACTCCAATTCTACTTACCCCCGGGTCCCTCACACCCCCCTTCATCCGTGTTGCATTTCCCCACGAAAGAAAACAATGTAAGTAATCAAGCAAACAAACAAATAAAAGAAAGAACAAAAAAATTAACAAACCAAAACAGAACAAACATCACACCCAAAACAGAAGAATCTGCTTCTCCTCCTCTCCTGCCTCTCTATTTGTTCTGTTCATTTGTCCTGACGACATTGGAGGCTGCAGTGTGTCATTTAGTATACCCCTTTGTCCCATCAGCTTGACTAGCAACTGTCCATTGCAATGAGTCTAGTTAAAAGCCTCTGTTTTTTGGTACACCATCTTCACTGGATCTTCATAGGAGCTCTTCTGGGGTATCATGTGTCTCGGAGATCTTGCTGGTATTATTCCTCAGGACCAGTCCCTTCATGATTCCCAAGTCAGGGGCCTTCTCTCCTGAGTGCAAGGCCCAGCTCTCTTGCTGTAGTGGCTGACTAGAGGCAAGGCCAGCTTACTCAGGGCAGTGAAGGGTACGGCAGGCTCAGTATAGCCTTCTGATTTCATCTCACATTATTCCTAAGGCCTCCTGAGGTGACACTGGGCATAGGCATAAACACAGGCCCGGATGTGGCTGGACCATGATCCCAGGCATTGCCCTAGGCAGCAGTTTAGGCCCGGATGACATCCTGGCTCTGGGTAGAAGGAATGGTCACCCAGGTGGGAATGCTTCTGGCAGCCGTGTGGTTGCCAGACACCACCAAGGCCTCAGGTTGTGGCCCCAACCCTGGGCCTTTATGTGACCATTACTGGAAGTGTAGGACCCAGACCTCAGGTCAGCCCCCCCCCGGCCATGGTAGGAACATTGACCCCAATATGGACCTTAGCAGCAGCTGGGTCTGGACATCACCACTGCCCCCAGTGACAGCATGGCCCTGAGACACTAACTTCCCTTTATCTTGTGTGTCTTCTGCACTGTCTTTGATGGCAACAGGAGCATCAGACATTAGCACAGACCCTGACATGGCCCTTAGCATCCATGGATTTTTTTAAAACCCAACAATCTAGTACTTAATTCACATCTGTGGTGAAAGAACTAAGGAAGCAAGATGCTTCCCAAATGACTAGTGATAGTATGGAATCATTTGTATAATTTAAATCCAATTGTGGGCTATTGAGAATCTGCTATGCACCAGACACTGTGGTAGTTTGAATCTACTCAATCATTTAATCAATTTCATCTCATTTTCAATATATCTTTATAAATGCTTGAAATATGCTGATCTTTTATCCCTTATAACCTTTTGGTTCCAGATAACACATTATATCATTTGGGAAGCATTTCTAGGTCTCCAAGCAAAGATTTACCTTCCTTTCTATGTGCTTTCACAACAATAGAAACATCCTTTATACTGCAAATATTGTACTCTCTAGTTTAATTGACTGTATCTTCCATTACTCTATACACTCTAGGAGTGCAGGACCTGTTTCTTGTTCATTTCTGTATTCTCTGTACACTGTGATGACTGATGAACATTAATCAATGTGTCATTATATTTTTATGGTTATTTTATGGTCATTTTACTACAGCAATACCTGATGTCAATGGCCTAGGATAATGCTAAATGACTTGTACCTTTAAGGGATTTATCTATACGCAACTAACTATCTGTAAATGTTGAACTGTCTCTTCTGAACATCTGTGGACAGCTTTATCAGAGAAATATGAGCACCATACTTTTTCCTATTCAAATTAACAAAGGCATAAATTAAGACCTGTGATTTGTTTTGACTTTGATTATCTAGCTGTGTGCTCTTGGGGAATTATTTCACTCTCCTGAACTGTTTTCTTCATCTGTGCAGAAAACAGTAAGAAAATATGAAATAATAAATATGACGAATTTAATGTTGCTATTACAACCATGTGGCAATTTAAAGACAGTACCTGAATGATCTCTGACTTCTTGTGCCACTCATCGCTGAGGCCTCTGTCCCACACTGAAGCAGGGCTTTGGGGTTGCAGTCAAGTAGAGCATAATGCAAGTGTTGTTGGCACAGTCCTAGGCCCAGACAGAGAAACTGGCAACGTCAACTTCCTGTTTCTTGGAATTATATTGGAAGCAAGCCATCATGCCACAAGGAAGCACAGGCACCTGTGGAGAAGGCTGCTGTGGAAAAGGAACTTCATTCCCTGTCCCCAGCTCAATCTGAGCTCTCTGCTAATAGCCAACAACAATCATCAATCAAGCCAATAAGCCATTTTGAAAGGATTTCCCAGTTCCCAGGTAAGCTTTCCTACCTGATGCTGCCTAAAACTCAAAGGAGGTGGCCCTGCCTAGTACTTTTCAAACTGAAGCGTCAAGCCCAAAATAAACAATTATTATTTTAAACCATTAGGTTTATTACACAGCAATAGATAATTGATATATACTTTTTACTATATCACAGTGCTTCTGACATTCTGCTATTGTGGTATGTGTAAAATCAGCTTCAGATTTCTGACAAATCAATGAGTAACCTCAATGGATAGTGGGAACAATGACATTAGGGAAAATATTCCATTAAGCCATCACATATTAGGTGAGTAGTGCACTTTTTCTATTTTTCAGCAGAGGTTAATGGAGAAGGCTTTGGTTAAATTGACTGACATAGCCAAATGAGTCAACCCCTCCCCACTGGAATGGAAGTTCTTTGAATGATACTGACTCTGTGCAGGACTTTATATCTGGAGATTGTCAATTCTGAGTGGGTACCCAAACCACAGAAAAGGCTTTTTCTTCAGTTATTTTGTGGAGAGTGATCTTTCCAACAAGGGGCACAAAGGTGCACATTCACCATGGCGTCTGTCAGTTGCCTGAGCTTTGAAATCCAGAGGATTGCTGTAAAACATTCAGATTAATAAGCTGTGCCCAAACAACTCAGGGTTTATAATAAGTAAAAGCTCTTTGTTGGTTGCTAAGCAATCATCCTTTTGTGAACTTGGGGTATGTGGATTGATGCTGATGTCTTTGTGTTACCACTGCGATTCTTTGGGGAAACCAGAGGCTACTCACTAGAGCCTAGGGCTGAATTTCTGGAATAGCATTTCTACATAAGTGCAGTGGCTTTTCTTTCTTGTATCATAGCTGTAAGTGACTCCCATGAAGTCAAGAATTGGAGTAAAAACCAAGTTAATTAGTTGTTTGATGAAGGCACTAATATTTTTATATGTCTTGGTTTCCTCATCCTGATGAACATATTAGTGACACTGTAAGTTTTTAAGCTAAATGAGTTAATGTGTATAAGTACTGAGAACAATTCCTGCAACATAGAAGTTGCTTTGTGTTCACGGTTATTATGATCATAGTTATGAAGACCACTAGCTACTATTATTATTTCCCTCTTACTGTATAGTTGAGCACAGCCTAGGATTATATCCTTTATGCGCTGCTACAGGAGCATCCAATACCTAGAAGGCCTTTTATTTATTTTGCAAGTATCAAGCATACACTGTGAAAAGGAAGACCTTAAAAGACATACCCTTTTATCTTATTTATGGCATCTTGACACACACACTCCCAAACACAGAATTCACCCTACAATTCTTCCCAGGTTACCCATTTCCTTTTTTCCTCTATTATCAGTTCACACACAGATGCCCCTGTCCAGGAGCAGTCCTACACACTTTAAAACTCAAATTCCCACAATATAGCTGGGGATAGAAAGTTACAATTTAGATGGTATTGCTACTTTACCTATTTCTATTGTTTCTTTCTGAGCATGTGATCTTCTCCTAGTATACTTAAGACACACAAATGCCTAGAAATTTGCTGAGTGTGTGTGTGTGTGTGTGTGTGTGTGTGTGTGTGTGTGTGTGTGTTTGTACGCATTCAAACATATGCATCTAGTTATAAGAAATGGGAAGGGATATGGGATCATATTCCAAGAATATGGTCATGCACAATGACACCACTATGGTAAGTCAGGCTTACAATGGCATAGCTTTCACTGTAGTTTTGAAACATGTTCACATTTTTAGCTTAGTATATCTATCCTCAAGGGTCTAGAATAGGTAGAACTGAAACCCAAGAAGCTCACACAGAAAATTTGTGAGCATTTGTTCAGTGTCAGAATATATCTGCTGAGGACTACATTTTATATAAGTGTCTTCACATCTTTATGTTCTGGAGGCCTTGTCTCTCAGGTGTAGGGACGAGTGAACAGTAATTAGATGAGAGAGATGCTATCCTCTCCTCAAAAGTTATTAATACTGGTCTCTCAGAGTGAGTTAGTTATCTCAAGATTATGTTAGTATAGAGTGAGGCCATACATTACACTTAGGTCTTTCTGCTTCCCTTTGTCTTTCATATTATGATATAGCCAGAGAAATAGGTATGTCCTAACCATAAACTAAACCTATAGGGCCACTTGATTTTGGACTTTCAGTCTCCCAAAACATGAGCTAAATTTTACTTTGTTTATAAGTTGCTAAGCCTCGGATCTTTTGTTATAGTACCAGAAAACAAAGACAATGGGCCAGAGAAAGCTAAGGGTAGTTAAACTCCCTTTCTTCTCAAGACAAAAACAGGGAGGAAAATGGAGACACTAAAGGGGTTATGAACCATACCATTGTGAATGTCTGATATACCTTTCTCCTCTAGGCTTCAGTAAAAGGGAGGGCATTTTAGAGAAATTAAGGTAACAACTGAGAGTGAATAAGACATAGCATGGCTGGGAATACAAGATCCTGGATTTAAATTTCTGGTGGTTCTAGGATTCAATTGCCTCTTATTGCAGACTAGAAGTTCTGCATCCATGGACTTTTCCTAGGGATCCTATGTGGCAGGATGAAGAATCTTTCCCCTGAGGTTTGTGGTACAGCAGGAAAGATGTTGAGAGTGCTTCTCAGATATTTATGGATAGGTTAGTAACCCATGAAGGCTGAAATGGAGCTTAGATGCCACTGAGTTTGAAACTGACTCTTATCCATATTCAAAAGGGAAAAAGATGTGCCTCCCCTTATTGCCTAACATGAGGAACTCAAGCCCATATTCCCATTAGAAGAGCACTGTCTCCCCTTCTTATATAAGCTATATTTGACAATCTCTCCAGTGGCAACCTTATCCTTGTGTTAGGAGTATCACTGACCACTGGAATGCATCTTCCTCTTTACTCTTCCATGCTTCTGGGTAGCAGAACTCTCTGGCTGTTGAAAATCTCTTCTGCTTCCCTAGATCCACTTTGCTCTATAAAGCTGATTTACCCCTTTGAAAAACAGACTTTTTTTTTTTTTTTATTTAACCACACCATTTTGGAGAGTGGTTTCTCTGCTCTGTACAGGGACTGTCTGTTCTGGTTTGTTGTGAGAAGCCCTGGTGTACTTGACTCCTTCAGTTTCCTGTGCACAGATCCTGCCTCAGAAGGTGTCCTTGGAACCCAGACTACTGCAAGGCTTTAAGGAGGGTGGTAGGAAGAGCTATTATGCCTTCCATTAAACTATATTGAAACAACTAATTGACTTTCTGCTCATTCACAGGAGGGTATTGGATTAATTATAGACACGATCAAAGAAACTAAATTCTATCTACACTTGCAGCTTATGGTGTAAATTATTTTCCAAGTCCTGTGGCTCAATTGTCACTACTGGGGGACAGAATCTATTTTATAAATCTTTGCCAACTCACCAATACCTGATGCCCTGCTTGCGCGAAGGCTTGTAATCACTGCCTGAACCATAAGGGAGTGAAGTAACCATATTCAATCAGTGTGACAACTCATTCACACATGGAAGTAACCATGGCACCGGTTCTTAAAGGAGCTTACATGTACCTCACAGAAAAAAAAGCCATTATTAGCAACAGAAAGTCTCTATCTCTCTCTCTTTTTCTCTCTTCTCTCTCTCTCTCTCTCTGTGTATGTAAATATTGACATAATATAATCTAAATTGGAATGCACAATAAAATGCTATATTAATATTAAGGTTGGTATGAAATTTAGAGGTCTTTATATTTTATATTTTAAATATTTCTACCTTGTCTCCTTCTTGTCACTGTACCCACAGAAGACACAGCTGGCCTGGATTAAGGCCAGACCTCTCAGTTCTCTGGTTCTATAAGCACACACTGTGTTCCAGGCTTTGTGCTAATTGGTGTTCTTGTATGTTTATGACCCCATGTGTGAGCATGCATTCAACCAAGTCAGTCTTCCTGTATCTCAGACAATATAAAATCTACCGCAGCTATCTCTTTCCTCACCTCGTTTCTTTATCTGAAGAAAAAAAGGCTCTTGGTAAAATATCAAGTGTGTTTCTTGGGGTGAACACAAGCCATCCATTTTCAACAAGCCCTCTCATGACTGTGGCAACTTCTCAGAAACATGGCCATTTAAGAGCAGTCTTTTTATTTCTGGGTAGTCTTGCACTCTCTCTTGGGGAGTAGAGTTCACCTGAGATGTGCTAGTGTTCAGTGGACAGTGCCGGGACAAGAAGCCCTCTCTGTGCTCTGAGGGTAGGCTCTGGGGACTCCTACAATTGTACTCCTGAAGATAACACTTGGAGCTTCTCATCAGGAGTGCAGTCTTGAGTGCTCTTTGATTCGACTGCTGCTCTCTTGAGCTCCTTCACCCTTGCATCAAGAGCCTCTTCCTGAAGACCTCAGACCTCTTTGGTGTCACATTTTCACTCTAGTAAGTACTGGCCATTCCTGACTGTGTTTGTGTCCCTGATATTTATGAAACTCTTCATACTTTCTTTCTTTGTCCTTTGCCACAAGCATCCCTGAGACCTCTCCCATACTCCCAGGTTTCTGATTCAAACTTACATGTGGAGTCACACATTTTTTTTCACCCAGAAATTATAAGTCCCTCTTGTCATCAAATGGTGAAGAAGAATTTCCCACTTATTGAATATAGGCATGCCAGAATGGTTACCTAAGTAACCAATCTCAAACTCAGGTATTTTGTTACAGCCACACAAAATGGATTAATATACCATGCAAGACTGAAGGGTCAGGCCACATGTAGGCTTTCTAATGACAACTGCAGCAGAATTCTTAGCTTACAAATACCATTAGCCACTACCCCTATGAACAAGGACAATATGACTCAAAGCTCAATAGTGTCTTATGGTAGCCTGCATCCCACATGAAAGAACCCAGCAAAGCTGGGGCCACCTCCTCCCCAAACTATGAGGAATAATATTAATTATGAATTTGCTGATTTAAGGTTACTATATTTGGAGTTATTTTTAGATAGCTGTAAGAAATCATAAAAAGAGGCAACAACTTTGAGGAAGTTCCCTGAGAGTCAGAGGAAGACTATAAACTTATACTTAAAACTTCATAACATGTTCAAGAGATGGCACTTCTTAGTCAATCAAGGGAAAGATCAAGAGGAAAATTTAAGATACCATTTAAGACATTGCAAAGGAGACTAAAACTTCTTGATTTCCAGTGAGGACTGCATAAGAAGAGATTAACTCTAATTGCAGTGAGATGAGATTGAGATTGATGACGTAAATGGTCATGTTTGGGGGGAGGGGACCAAATGCACTCATTTTAATGAATTGCATATTGTCTTCATTGTATTCCTAGATGGTTAGTTATCTGGTCTTCATGTTCTCTAGAAACTATTAGTACAGAATTTATTCAACTCATATCAAAATTAAAATGATATATAGAAGCCTCTTGACTTATAGTATGGGTAAATACTAATAAACCATAACTTGAAAATATTTTGTAAGTAAAAATATGTACTAAATATGTATATATAGCAAGCATGAGTATCAGTGGCTTCTTACCAGGAATCTATAGCTGAATAGAAGCTGCAGAATCTCCAGAGAAGGTCAGAACACACAATATTAGCCCAGGAGAAGACCTAAATTCAGTTTGTTTGTTTGTTTGTTTTCTGTGCTATGGTTTAAACTCCGGGCTTCGCACACTAGGAAAGTGTTCTGCCACTGACTTTCATTCATAGCCACATTCAATGATATATGGTTTCTACTGACTGCCTATCAGTTTCACACTATTCTAAACTTCAAAATTCATCACTCTAACCATAGTAAGTCAGAGACAAGTTGCATTTTCATGAATACCAAAACAGCTTTTCCTAAAGTGGAATAATTTCCTCAAATAGTATGATGAAATTAGTACCCCCCCCATCTTAATTGGTTTTGATCCATGTCACATAATTGGCCAAACAAACCAACAGACATATAGAAGTTGGTAGACTGGAGGGATTTTTCTCAGAATACTCACTACATAAAGGACTATTTTTTATGTTTTTCAACCTCAGCATAGACGGACTCGCAGATCTGCCTCATGTCACCTCAACTTCTTGTCATTTTCTTATTTCTGAGAAACAGTTACTTCCATTTGTGTGGCTCACAATTCTGTGGGTGGACTTCATCCTAGGCTGTGTTTGAAATTCAAACCCGAGACTCTGCGGCAGATGATTTTGTTATGCTTTGGTTCTTCAGCAACCCTGAAAGGTACATAATAAAGGTCTAATTGCCACCTGGTGGCACTATTCTGAGATGGAGGGACATTTCATTAGATGGGAGCAGAGTTCTGGGAACTAGATCACTATAGGGAGGCTCTGCTTTGAAAAGGAGAACTGGGATGCACATCTCCCCCCTGCCTTTTATTTCCTGACCATGAACAGCTTTCTTCAGCCATGCTTTCAACCATGATGTTTCCTGGAATCACGAGCCAAAATAAATCTTTCCTCCTTGGAAGCTTTCTTTATTTCAGGTATTTTGTCATCGTGACAGAAAGCTAACAAAACAGTTTTGAGATGCATCAGGCTGTAGTGCATGACATGCCCTTTAACCACAGGGAACATGATAGCTTATGAAAAGAAACATGATCTTCTGTCTAGATCCTCACTGCCAGTCTGCCTTGAAATAGACTTGTATTTCTTCCCCCCCCCCCACTATTTCCACACTTAACTTCCCACTGCTACTTTGGTCATGACATTGGGTTTAGCAAACCCATGGAAAAACAATGGAAACCCTGCTTCTGTGTTTTAAAACAATCATAAAAGCTCAGAAAAATATTCTCTTCTGCTGTGAAATTTGGTGTTGGGCACATTATTTAGCTTTTATTATTTTCTTGTTAAATAATATTTAATCTGACTGGTGGGTGGTGTTGGTGGTGCTCACATTAGATGGAAGAAAAATAAATCCAAACGTATTTCTGAGATAAAAAATATAGCAGCTATTAAATGGTTGTACATTCTTTATATATAATATGCACCTCAGGAAAGAGCACTAGAGGACAGTTTCCAGAATATGCTAAAAACAAAATCAGCCACAGGTACTATAGACAATAGGTTACAAACTGTGAGGTGTGTTCTCTAGAAAAAAAAATAGATTCATTTGTTAGTGGACCACATTTTTGTTTTTGTTTTTTTTCTTTTTCAGAATTAGTGTAATAAGTCAGAGAGTCCCTTGACATACAAGACTGAAAGCTTACCATGGAAGGCCCAAGAGAGTTAAGAGAAGGTCTTAGAATGCTTCAATTATAAACCATAAGGCCATAATAAGGAACAGAGTGGGTGTGGAAGGTGTGCTGTGGTAGGGAGGCAGCTATATGACTAAAGGTCATTAAGCATATTACATAGTTCAGGAAACTCTCATCAACCTACAATTAATGTGCAATTTGCTGCTGTGGAAGGATGCCATTAATTGTTCCTAGGAAACAATTCTCTATTATAGGTGACTTTCTTTTTGGTTTTTAGAACTGAAGAAATGGTAATAATAATATTTCCTTTACAAGATTGTTCTGAGGATTGCAGGGGGTAGCACATGTAAGAAGATCTGGCCTCCTGCTTGGTATATGACAGTAGTTAACTTCAAAGGCCATGGTTATTACTAGTGCTGGAAGGTGATATAATGCATAGAAGAGCCTGTGTTTTGAGATTGTGTAGTATTCTCCTTAAACCTGATTTTTTTTAAAAGTACAAGTAGCACCATGTCCTTGGGCATATCACCATAAAATTGAAATAATGTCACTTATTTTATATGGTTGCTGTGAGGCTTAACTGAAATTACTCAGAAAAAGAATTGAGTGCTGTGTCTGGCACATGAAAATTGATGAGTGAATGATAGCTGGCTCAAAGAAGTTTTCCCTACTGCTTTAACTGTCTTACTGCTCTATGGAATTTTTGTGGTGTCTAGTAGAAGATCTTCCACTTAGTCCATACCAGATGTTTTGGAAAAGTAGTCATTATTCTACAGGAGTCATTGGTAGCTTACTAACTATTGAGTGACAAGACGGAACAAGAGAAAATGGTGATTTCCACGGGGTTGTTTCTCTCATGGGTTAAAAAAGTAGGGTTAGTAAAAGAAAGAGGGAGCTTTCAAGCAAGTTTGTAGGTCTGATCCATATGGAAAGGGAAAGCCTGAGAAGGAGGGTTAGGTAGGAGAACCTCATCCAGCAGTACAGCTCTGAGAAAGATTCTGCTGAACCAGTGCAGAGCCCAGAGCTAACTTCCTTGCTGGGGGGAGGGTTTCATGTCAGTCAGTAATGGCCTAGCCATGCTTACTGACTAATCTGAGGTAAGTGCAACCTCCATATGAATGACTTAGTGGATCAGAAGTTTCTGAACCTGAAGACTGTTGGTGAGCTCCACCCCAGTACAGAAACCTGAATGCTGTACATCATGGCCACTGCAAAAGTCCAAGTTAATTTGCATCACAGTCTGAACTGTTCCTTGGGTTTCTGAGAAAAAAAACCTGTCCCTGGAAGGCCCAATGGACTAGGGTCAACTGTTCAACCCAGTGTGTTCAAAAGATGAATAGTGAAAAGCAGAAAAAGGAGACTTATTCAGTGTGTTATACTGGTAAACGGAACAAATAAAGGGATCCAGTGATTCCCAAGTCCATCTATGGGATAGGAAGTTGATGTTTGTGTTTGAACAAAGGAAGTATTGGGCCAGAGAGTAATAGATATGCATAATCTAGGAGTCCTGGCCACTGTGGTCTGCTTGATCATTATCTCAGTTCTTGCTCTGCAAGGTGGCTCCTGTGAGATAGTTTCTCATGCTTGGGGGCAGTAGCATTATGGGATGATCTGTCTGTGAAGTACTAATAGATCTGAGGTGGCTGCAAATCTAGAAATTGACAGAAACTTTCAGGTATCTTTTTAGGAGTATAAAACGGGACTAAGTTAAAAGCTGAAAGTAAGATGCATAAAGGAGATAACTAGAAAATGAAAGCAGAGGCACCAGGCTTTTATCCTGCTCCTGTGGGTCCAAGTGAAGAATCAGTACTTTTCAGCAATTTCTCAATTCTTGGTATAGAAAAAAACCTTTGTTCTTAGTAATTAATTCCTTCTCTGTGTCAAGACCTCATATCAGTCTCTAAATGTGGAAATGAATAAAATTTTCTAAGAGAAATATCACAAAACATCTTCAGTGAGTAATTGAAGCATTAGTTGAACAAATAAATGGTTATGAAAAGACAATTCAGTTTCCATTTGGAAAAGAACAATACAGTAATAGATTTTCCCAGTTCAGTTTACCACCCCTTGTTTTTAGACAGGATGTCATGTAGACCAAACTTCTTGAACTCATGATATTCCAGCCTCAGTATCTCCAGTATGGTATTATAGGCATGCGCCACCAGACCCAGCTAAACTACATATTCCTAAATCATACTTTTAGTCATAAATTTTCAGATTTTGTTCTGGTTTCTCTTCCTGTCTACTTTGGACTGCCCAGCTACACATAAAGTTTCTGTCTTAGAGGAATGTTAGGAATAAAATAGTAGAGGTAGATTTGAGTGGCATAGTTCTTAATTGACCTTGCTGAGAAGCCATTGTTTTTGCCCTATTGTTACATTACTTTCACTTTCATTGGAGACGGGGAAGAAAGGTTTTGTTCTCTGCTGTCTTATATTCTGTTATTTGGGTCTATCAATTGAACTGATGGAACACAGATTCCCAACATAAAACTCACACTTATATCACCTACATGTATGTGTATAAGGGCATTTAGACATTGGGGCCTTTATGCCATTTTAGTAATAAAATGGGAAAGTAAATAATTTTTATTTTATGTCAATTATTTTAAATAAAATACAAAATGTTAGGCTTCATTAAGGCATTTTTTTCCTGTTATAATTGTGTTTTCTTTTCTTTTTTATTTCTTTTTTATAACCAAGTCCATTTAAATGAAAACAAACATTTATAGACAATATTTGGGAATTTGGGCATCATTCTTTCCAAACAATTATCTGCTGGTAGGTAAGTAGAGCTGTCATGGGGGATTCTAAGAAGATGCAGAAATCCTGGCTGTAGTCTGTGAGGCTGCTTTGTCCAGCTGTTTTGAATGTAGAAACACCTGGTACTCTGTTTCAGGCAGTCTAGCTTGATCAAAACACATTAGTCTGGAAGGAATCCACAGCTTTTCATTATCTGTGGAACCAAAAATAGAAATCCTTTTCCCTAGTAACTTGTCCTTGAACTTAAATTTTAGAGTCAAAGCATTTTATTTATTTATTTTCTTATTTATTTTTAATTTATTATTTTACATGTCGATCCCAGTTCCCTCTCCCTCCCTCCCTTTTACCCTCTCTGCCCTCTCACATGCACCCTAACCACCCTCCCCTCCCATCCCCCCACCCCAATTCCATATGTAGGGTAATGCCATCCAGTTGGGGTCATGTAGTTCTGACAGGCCATGTGAAGTAGGGACTAGGGCTTCTCTCCTGTCTCTAGGTTAAGGCAGTTATCCCCCATGGGGAATATGTTCGCAAGGTCTTTTTTTGTGTACCAGGGATACATCCTGGCTCCACTGTCTAAGGTCCCTTAGACTGCTCAGTCCTTCTGGCTGAGACCCATATACGGGGGGCCTGTGTCAGTCCCACCCTGGCTTCCCAGCTATCAGTCTGGGGACGCGTTAGCTCCTCCTTGTTCAAGTAAGCTGTCTCTATATGTTTCTGAAACCTGGTCTTGTCCTCTCCATCTGCACCTGGGTTCTACTTCAACTCAGTGTTTATGTATGGGTGTTTGCTCCTGTTTCCAACAGGTATTAGTTGAGGGCTCCATGGATAATTTAGTTGTTGATCTCACTCTCCAGGAAGGGCATTTATGATAGCCTTTCCACGGAAGCTCTAATTGTTAGTTGGAGGCAGTATTGTAGTTCTCTAGACCTTTCTTGTGTTCAGTTTTATCTTCAAACCAATATTGTCTCCCTCTTTTATGTTCTCTCTCTCTCTCTCTCTCTCTCTCTCTCTCTCTCTCTCTCTCTCTCTCTCTGCCTCCCTTCTTCTATTCCTAACTTGGCTCAATCTTCCTAGTTGCACGTGTTTTCCTTTCCTCCCACTAATTTTCTCCTACTTCTCTCTCCATTCGCTGCCCCTCCTTCCTCTGTGCCCTGGGGGAACTTGTCCCTTTCCGCTTCTGTGAGGGACTTTATATGAATATCTTAGAATATACCTTGTATCCTAGTTCCTCTGGTAATGTGAATTATAACTACTGATCCTTTGCTCGAGGTCTAAAATCCATATATGAGTGAGTACATACTATGTTCCTCTTTTTGTGACTGGGTTACCTCATTCAGGATGGTTTCTTCAAGTGCCATCCACTTGCCTGTGAATTTCAAGATACCATTATTTTTTTCTGCAGAGTAGTATTGCATTTTGTAGATTTGCCACATCTTCATTATCCATTCTTCAATTGAGGGACATCTAGGTTGCTTCCAGGTTCTAGCTATTACAAATAGTGCTGCTATTGAACAGATGTCTTTGTTGCATGTATGTGGATCATTTGGGTATATGCCTAAGAGGGGGATTGCCGAGTCCTGTGGTAAACTAATTCCCATTTTCCTGAGGAACGACCATA
The DNA here is from genome assembly GCF_943737965.1 of Phodopus roborovskii. Taxonomy (NCBI): domain Eukaryota; kingdom Metazoa; phylum Chordata; class Mammalia; order Rodentia; family Cricetidae; genus Phodopus; species Phodopus roborovskii. The sequence continues at coordinate 75,630 of NW_026126091.1, read as the reverse complement.
CTGATCTCCAAAATGGCTGTACGAGTTTACACTCCCATCAGCAGTGGAGGAGTGTTCCCTTTTCTTCTGAGAGACTTGAGTTTTGTGCATGGTGACAGACATGGGTCTATCTATAGTCTTCTATACACCCTCTTCCAATTGTGCCAGCACCATTTTTTGAAGATGCTGTTTTCCCCCCATTGTATAATTTTAACTGTTTTGTCGAATACCAGGTGTTCATAGGTGTGTGGGTTAATATAAGAATTTTCAATTAGATTCCATTGGTCTACCTGCCTATTTTTGTGGCAATACCAGGCTGTTTTCAGAACTATAGCTCTGTAGTAGAGCTTAAAGTCAGGAATGGTGATGCCTCCTGAATTTCTTTTATTGTATAGGATTGTTTTGGCTATCCTGGGTCTTTTGTTTTTCCATATTAAGTTGATTACTATCCTTTCAAGGTCAGTGAAGAATTGTGATGGGATTTTAATTAAAATACAAAATGTTAGGCTTCATTAAGACATTTTCAAACAAACTTTGGTGTGATGGATTCTCTTCTGCCCTTGTCACGCAATCTCCTGCCATTTTTGTATTTTTCTCCAGCCCCCTTTTTGTTCTCAAGTTACAATATGACATTTTGCCCTCTTTCCACCCTTCTTTAACATCTTTTTCTTCCATATCTTGGTCTCCTTTCTGATTTTTAGTCTTTATCCACACTCATACCCGTGTGTGTGTGTGTATACATATATGTATATATATTTATATATGTCATAAAGTAAGATTCACAAAATGAGAGAGTACATGGAGTTTTTATATTTCTGATTTTGGGTCTCCTCACTTATTCTTTCTGGCCCCTTCCATTTTCTTATAAATTTCACTTTTCTTTCCATCTACAGTAGTTATACATTAAAAAAAAAACATTTTGGAAAGATAAAGGTGAGCAGGTTGTACGAGGCACCTTCAATGCACTTGTACATTTTGTAGGCAGCTAGATGGTTCTACTTCCAATTTCTGATGTAGTTGTGTGGTCCTCTCCAAGATGCCAAACACTGTGGCATGTGGACTTTTGAACTACTAGAATCATGAGTTATATACACTTTTTCATTTTGCTTTATACATTATATAGTGTCAGATGTCTTGTTATGACAATGTAATCTGCAATGGAATGGACTAAGACAATGTGGAACCTACTTTTGAGAAAGAGAAAAAGAAAGACCAAAACTATTTCAGTCTGGATGGAAGAGAAAGAATGAAAAATACCAACCAGTAAATTCAGGGCCAAGCAATAATAACTGTTTCATGGACAGATAAAGTTACTGCTTAAGAACACCCAACAGGTATTAAGTATGTGAGACCCATGCAAAACTCACAGCCTTGTGAACTGATGAAGCTAGTAAATCAGCAGCAAGGCCTTGAGAAATTAAAATTGTCAGTGTATGCTAGAGCTTGGAATACAAATACTACAATCTCTTCTAAATTTCTTCTCAAGTAGAAAATGTGAATAAAAACACAGGCCAATAACTTTGATGCCAGGATTTTGAAGAATAATTTGAAAGTATCCAGAGAAACATAATGTGGGTTCTATGATTTTGAATTGATTCTATATCTAAGCATCTAAGAGAGGTAAGGGAAGCCATACTATTATAATGTCTGAGTTAACTGATCTGACTCGTGATTTCCTTTCTCCTTGACTAGAATGATGCAGAACTAATTAATTCATCCATGCATGTGTTAAGGATATGGTGAATAGTGGGCAGTTGTCTGGTATCTTTTTTCTAAAAAATACATGGAAATTGATTCTTGTTTTTAACAAAAAGGCATATATCCAATTATATTTGTTTTGATTTCTAGTTTGCCTTCCATTGTTGTGACAAAGACTATGACCCAAAGCAATCTGGAGGAAAGGTTTCATTATACACCCCTCAATTCATCAGTGAAGGAAATCAGGGCAGGAACTCAAATATGGACATTGAGGCAGGGTAACATGAGAAATAAGACATAAAGACTGATAATTGGGGTTCAGACTTCAAGCTGAAGATAAAAAAAGCAAAGCAGCTGGCCAATAGCTCTTATTTCTACCTCAGCTCAGACCAAAGGGGTGATCCTCACACTGCTCCAGACTTCACTGTTCCTCAGATTTACTCAGAATGCTATGCTCTCCTCAACATAGCTGGAGAATCCTGAGGCTGACTATGTTTTATATCTCTCTAGTGCTGGGATTTGTGGGAAGCCACAGCCCCAAGATGGCACCTGGCTGGATGCCAGGTAGTGCGAGCTTAGCTATAAACAAGCCTTTTTTGGAAGTGCTTGATGTATCTGGTGCACTTCCTCCTTCTGTGGCCTATCCTCTGGGATCGTCAGGTGGCATGAACTGATTGGGCAGTGAGCACATATTTAAGGGCTTTCTGGGGCTGGGGGAGGAAGAAACTGATGTACAAGGTTCCTGAATAAACTGCTTGAAGAAGAGTCGTGGTTCTGTTTCCTTGCTGGCCGAGGTAAATGCAATGGGGATTAAAGATATGAGCTCTGCTACTCTTTTACACTGATTCAATCTCATGTAGTCCTTGGTGGTGTTGAACTAACAGAGATCCCTCTACCATTTAATCCTGAGTCCTGGGATTAAAGGTGTGTACCACTGCTTCCTTGAGGCTGGTTTTGCTTTCTGAATCCTCAGGCAAACATTAATATAACATAAATAACATATCATCACAAGGTAGGAACTGAAGCAGAGACCATGGCTGAGTGCTACTTCCTAGCCTGTTTCTCTTGAATTGCTACCTTTCTTATAGTTTAGGCACACCTAACTAGGGGTAGTACTGCCCATAGTGGTCTGTGCCCTCACATCAATTAACAATTTAAAACATGCTTCATAGACATGGATAAAGGTCAGTTGGCTCTGGGCAATTCTTTAGTTGATGTATCTTTACCTATGCAACTCTAGTTTGTGTCAGGTTAACAAAAATCAGCCACTATAATTATCCCATTGTTTTACAACAACAACAACAAATTCTGTATAGCTGCAAATCTGAGTACTAATTAATAGGGAAATTCTAGTATATATTCTAATATAATCATACAATGTAGTTATGGAAATTTGATCTTAATCTATTGAGTTTCATAGGTAACTATTAGGACAAAAATAGCATGCTGGTCAAAAATGTTTTTCAAAATTCCCTCTTGAGAGATATTAAACCTTACCTTATTTATAGCAAATAGAAAGTTTATTGAATTGTAGTTGTTTAAATAAAGGTGGAAGTTAGATGAACTTTTTACCTTGTGTTTGATCCGCTTTTTTATTTCTAGACATAGGGAAAACCATCCTAAGGCTATGATGAGAGGATAGTAAAAGAATACCTTTTAAATATTAGAAGTGTAAGATGTATATATCTCATATGGACATGCTAAATTATTTGGGTAGGGTAATTACTTTCAAAATGCTTGTAGGGCTGGGAACATAGATCGCTGGAAAATGCTTGCCCAGCATGTCTCAGAACTGAACAAGAAGTGCTCCTACTGAGAAAAGGAAATACAATATTTTATACTACTCATCAAATATAAGAATAGCGGCAGAAACACAAGTGGCTCATGTGATAGGCATAGGATCACATATATCACCTCATATCTGACAGCTGTGTGACAGACATTGTGGTTTAAAGTCATTTTCACATCCAGTTCCTCAATTATCAGAGAACTAGATATATGCCTGCCATTTAACAAGGAAGAAATGAAGATAGAACTAGATTAGATCTGCCTAATTTCTGCTTCTAAGTGCTCACTAAATTGGATAATTGATAAAATCTTTATATGGAGTCAGCCAAGAGAAAATTGCAGGTTTCATCATTGGATGTTAGGATTGAGCTAGTCCTTGGGGTAAATAAATGCATAGACTGTGTTGTGGAGGCTGTCTCTGTACTTTGAGAGGCTCTTGCAGATTCAGAAGCAAAATAAGAATGCAATAGATAGAATACCATTGGAGTAGAGATGTGAGATAAGAGAAAAATGTAGATACTGAACTTTGTCTTCTGATAAAGGTGGACTAGTTATTTGGATTAGCCTTCCTGCTGAAGATTAGCCCTTCTAGAGACTTCTGTCAGTCTTAGTTTCCTTTCCTCCTGTTATGATAAAATACTCAGACAAACAGCAATGTATGGGAGAGTAAGGGTTTATTTTAGCTTACAACACAGGTCTATCATTGTGGGGAAGTAAAGGCAAGAACCTCAAATAGTTGTACCATATCCATATCAAGTGCAGAGAGGAATGACTGCTGCAGGCATTTTTAATTTCTTGTGCTCCTTTTAATTCCTCTATGCTTACACAATTCAGAATGTCCTTCCTATAGAATGATGCCACCCACATTGGGATGGATTTCCCTATATCAAATAATACAATCAATAAAATCCTCCACAGTCATGCCCATAGCCCAATATAATTTAGACAGTTTCTCACTGTGATTTTCTTATCAGGAGATTGTGTATTACATCTATAAAACAAAGCTAACCAATTAAATTGTTTAGTCTCCTGGATTTTCTTAGTATTATACACATCCTCCCCCCACACACCACTGCCACCACCACTGCCACCCTTTAGCATATTAGAAATATTGTTAAAAATTTCAGATCAGACAGTTGAAATAGAAAAATAGAGTGAAGAGTTGCTGAACTATGGACTCAGGGAAGATGGAAAACCATAATGAACCACAGCTTGGGGCTACTCTGATCCTGGGTATTTGGTATTTGCTTAGTGGGGACTGACAACTTAATGATTTAATACTACTTTGAAAGCCTAGCAAGGGCACAGATAGAAAGTTTGGCCATGGGAATGTTGGGAGGCTGACATGAGACTGCTTCTGATACAGCCAAGTGATTATACATACATACACACATATATATACAGTTATATATATAACTGTAACATTAGAAAGAAAGGAGAGAGGGGGGATTGTAGCAAAGCAACATTTAGAAAGATATCCTCATAACATTTCAAAATTGATAAGATATAACAGGAAGATCAATTGACTACAAGAAAGACAAATAAAATGAAATGAGTACCTAGGCATATCATAGTAAAAACTTTTAAATACCCCCAAATAAAGCAGTTGGAATAAAAATAACAATTGTTTTAAAGAAGAAACAAGTAGAATGATAACAGACTTGGCAGCTACAACTTTACAAGTCAAATACTTTGAAATCATAGCTTTAAAATATTCAAATAAAGCAAATATTATCTTACACTTTTACACCCAGTGATCTTTGTTTCATCAATAAAAGTTACTATTGAAGTATATCAGTATCACCAGGAAACTTAACATGATACATATTTATCATTTCATAGTTTCTATGGGCCAGGATCCTGGGAATGTGTCTGATGCTGCAAACAAGATGTTTACCAGAGCTTGGTTCTCATGTGAGGATATATTAAAGAAGAATATGTTTCCAAGTCCATGTGGTTGTTGGCAGCACTCACTTCCTTTCAGGCTGTCAGGATGAATGAGAGCCTCAGCTTCTTGCTAGCTTTCAGCAGGAGGCTTCGTGTTTCACATTGCTGTAAGAGGAAAGGTGAAAAATCAATAAGCTTAAGCAGCCTTCTTAAGCAATTAGAAAAACCATCCTGGCTAGAAAAAGTTTCCAGGTCTACAGAGGCTGGAATAAGCAGACTGTAAGTTCAAGGTCTGAACATGGTTTACAGGCTGTGCTGTCTCAAAAGGAGAAATAATAAATAGGTGGATAAATAAATAACAACAAAAAATGTAGACTAGGCACAATGACACACATGGAAGGCAAAGGTAGGTGAGTTTGAGGTCAGCTTGGTTACATAGTTGAGTTCTAGGTTAGTCAGGACTTCAGAGTAAGACCCTGTCTCAACAAACTAACACAACAGAGAAAGTTACAATAGAAAGAAATAACAAGTTGCATCATACACTGTGTAAAATGCATTAAGAGACAATTACAACCCAATGTTAATAAACTTAAAATATTCAGATGAACTGGACAAAGTTATGTGAAAGACACATTAGAGATATGACACAAGAAGGAATCAAAAATCTAAAAATTACAAAGTCACAGTCCTGCATGTGACACTAAGGAGGATGAGGCAATGTTAGTATGAGTTTGGAAACAACTTGAGCTATATAGTGAGTTCTAGGCCAGCCTATGCTACAGAGTAAGTCCTTTTCTCAGAAAATGAAACTGGATTTTTAAATGGAATTTATAAGCTCTTTTACAAAGAAAATTCCTCAGTGATTCTATTAACAAATTCTACCAAACCCTAAAGGAGAATGGAGTGCCAATATGTCAGAAAGACATGCAAAACATAGAGAAAAATGAAATACACTGTACTTTTAGAAATCAACATAGCTATGAATACTGAAAATCAAATCTATATAAGAAGCAAAATTTCAAGTCAATATCACTGAAGAACCCATGGAAAAACTCAAGCAATATAATAGTGGTTCACAGCAATAGTGAACTGACAAGTTGAGTATGTAGAAAGCCTGGGTAGTCTTAACAATAGAGGTATACAGCATGATTCACTATAGTGATAGGACTAAGCTTCGGCAGATTGTATGAACCCCTTTGCAGAAACTGAAAGCTTTGTTGAAAAATTTTTATACCCATCAATGGGTCTAAAAGCTCCACTCAACACAGTAGTAACAAAATGGAACTTTCTTAAACAGATATAATTATCAACTGAAAAAAATGATAATGAAAACCACAATTGATAAACATTGGAAGCTTTCTATTTATGACTAAGATTAAGATAAGCTAGCCTACTCTTTTATTCCACACTAGACTGGAGTATCTTGATAACACAAAGGGAGAGAAGTTTAAAACTCTGGCAGAGAAAAGAAAAGTAATTAATCTACAAATTTACTTGACCTTGCTTTGTTTGGGAAAGGCTGTGCCTGGGACTAATTGATTCTTAGCTTGTATATCTCTGTTACCTTTTCACTCTTCCAAAGTTAGCTCTGTGAAAATCAAATAACCTAACTAGGAAAACAAATCTGAAAAATGTGTTTAATGGCACTTAAACTGACTTCTGAGAGGAGGAAGTACTGTTTAGCCTAGATCCAGTCAAATAGGGCATACTGGGTATGTTGGCCCTCATGAGCTCATATATCTGAACACTTCATCTATAGTTGGTGGAAGTATTTGGAAAGGATTAGGTGGTGTGTTCTTGTGGAGAAGGTGTGCCTTTGTTGGAGGAGGTGTATCACACATGGTAAGTTTTGAAGTTTAAAAAGCCTATGGCATTCCCAGTTGGCTTTTTTTGTTTTTCTGTCTCATGCTTATTGATCAGATATAAACTCTCACTTACTACTCAAGCACCATGCCTACCTACCTACTGCCATGTTCCCCAGCATGATGGTCATGGACCGAGCCAATGGAACTGTAAGCCTCAATTACATGATTTTTTTTGTATGTAGTCTTAGTAATGATGAGGTTATGAAGGCATATTATTTTTAAATATGTTTTTCCTGACATAATTTTTAACAAAATCAACATGGTGCTGACACATGTTTGAGTACTTCCAGAGTGACTGATGACTATTGTGACTCACTTACTCTTAACAAAAATGGCATATAGCAGGTCACTGCAATGAAGGGGAAGTGTCTAAGTATGATGCTAATGGATGAGTAAACTTACCTTTTTGCATCAGAATGACAATACAACTACTTATTTTAACACTTGCTATTACCAGACAAGTTTAAAATCAAGGACAATCATGCTAGAATCAATAAAGGACTTTGTATGATAAACAGACAAGCCATTCAAATGTGATATAAGAGATATAAACTATTAAAACTGATGTTTTCCTTCAAATCTCCCAATGAGGAAGAGTTCTCAACTATCCTTACATATCTACTCAAGTGGCATTAGGAGAAAAATCATCTAGAGAGCTTACAAGTTTGGTAAAAATTAGTACATTGAATTATGATTTGTTCAAGTTTGGCATGATACTACTTGCAAGTGTGTCCATTGGCCCCTAAGTAAATATAAAATGCTCCAACAGAAATCATTATCTCATTTTTAGACTGTCTTAAGTGGTCACAGTTAACCATTGTAAGCCTTTTTACTGCAAATTTGGCTGATGTGGGGTCAAAAGTTTGCAATGTCAGAACAATAGCATTCTTTAAAACATAACCAAAGTGGGTGACTGATTCACGTAGCCATGTCAGCAGGTCCTCCACATTCTTATATCTGATGCTTTAATTCATTGCACCTCTCTCAATCACATGGAGTGTGTTGCTCCTGAGTTGGCAATGACAGATCAGCTACATGCCACTGAAAGGAAGTTAACAAAAGCATATGGAAACTATTACTAGTAATTATATTATGCCTTAGGAGAGGTATTCATATACTGAAGTCCTGGTTTTTAAATGTTTGTCCCTTTGAGGTTGCCAAACAGTCTTGTGATTTGATTTTCAGTTTGATTTCAAAATTCTAGCCTGGGTTCTCCTTATTACATACACCTTCATAGCCTTAGTCTCCACATTAAATGGTTTAGAGAGTAGTGTGCACTATATAAGGTTATCACATGTGGACATTCATGAACCATATTGGGGATATATAATGTAATTGATATAAGAGTACTAAAAGGGAATGTAAATATTCTATCCCTCTAGGACAGGCTCCAAAGAAGCAAGAGCAAGCTATATAGACCCCTAGTTTAACATTTACATGCACATACTCATGTGATGTACAATTGGCTGTTTCCCCCTGATTGCACTTAGAGTGCCTGGGTTCTAGCTTTCTTCCTACACTCAGAGACTATTGCCTCAATTAAGCTCAGAGTGGATATACTACTAAAAATTCACTGGGCAGAAGACAAATGCACAGAAATGTATCTGTGCACAGGTAGCTGTTACCCCAAGGCTCCAGAAAGAGCTTTCTACTTAAATTGGATACATTGGGTATGACTTTCCAGTTTCTGGTGGTTTATTTATGTTCTAGTCAATATTTTTCATAGCACTTTAATTTATGGAATCATTGGATGCTACTGCTTAATCTATAAAGATGGGTGGTGTCTTCTTGGTTGTCTGTCTCTTCTGCTCCCCTCTGTCCTGTATACAAAGACAAACTTTAGGCTTACGGTGTTAGACTGAAAATGATACATCTCCTTAAGACATAGACACTTCCTAATTTTAATTACATGAAAATGCTATATTACCATGGAGAATGATGTGATTAAAATATTTTTATTTTCTTGAGATAGGGGCTCATTTTGTAGCCCAAGCTAGCATGGAATGTCTATCCTTCTTCCTCTATCTACCAAGTGCTCTAAAAATTGTGTATCACTACGTATGCCAGTGATTAATCTTGAGTCACAGAACTTGAATTACTTCAGTGTGAACTAAATATAATCACATATATACTTATAAAGAGAGAGGCAAAGGTGAGTATTGTGGTACACAGCTGATGTCACAGAATGTTAGACGCATAAGCAGGAGAACTGGTATGATAGAAAGGTCAGCCTGGGCTATATAGTAAGTTCAAGGCTAACTTAGGCTATATAACAGGATTCTGTCACAGACACCAATATAAACAAAGAAACAATCATGAAACAGATGATTAATGGTGGACAGAGTTGGCTAGTGTAGCTGGAGAAGTTCACAGCTGGATTTTGTCTATTGTTGATGAGAACTATCATTAATACACACTAGTTTTCATTGTTCCATACCAAATTGTCATAAACTTTGGACATACACTATGTCTTTGTTGGCTCATGGAAGCCTGGACATAACTTATCGTGGTCCTCTGCCATCCTGAACTTCCCATATTAGCCATAGCTAAAGGCACAATTGATGCCATTTCTGCCACCAAGGTCTTGTGGTTATGGAAGAATTCATTTCTTCATGGATGTAAGGTTAAGATTTTGGATTCTTGCTGATCATATGACCGTTTCCATAAGTACTCTCACAAGATTGCTGTTTGTCTCCCTGAAACTAGCAAGTACTACTAAGAAGAAATTGTGAGTGTTGTGTAGGGGTGGGCAGAGGTTAGCTGTCTTTCTGTCTTCCTTGATTACATTCCAACTTAGTTTTTGAGACAGGGTCTTATTGAATCTGGAGTTCTTGGATGTCCATTAGATGGACTGAAATCGCTAATTTGTAGTGTATACATATATCCACTCATCCAGATGTCCAACTTAAATATGTGCAGAGAACACTTGACTTAGGGTAGTATTACATCCAAAAAAATTCATCATGCATTTGAAATATTCCAAATTAAATGTATTAAATGCATCTAACATACCAGTATCAAAGGAACGATGTTTGTTACTGTGTGCTACAAGCCCTGAACAAGATAACAACAACTCATAATTTGGTCTGGCTGCTGCTAAATGTGTGCTGCATTTCACACCATCACAATGTTGAACTATCTTAAGTTAAAGACTCTGTGAATTTTTATCAATTATATCTTAATAAACCTGAAAAATGGTTCAGGAATAACCTTCCCCAATAAATGCAAAGTTTCATATAGGTGAGCAATACTTCTTTTTTCCAAGACAATACTTATTAATTCTTTGTTTTGGTAAAAGTATGCTCAAATGATAAGTCAAGGGATAAACATGGAATCTATTGAGAGAAAGTGACTAAACTTTTGAAGGAATGAAGACATAGTGTATATTTACAGGCATTTCTTCCACTTTCATAACTTAGTTTCTAGAAGCCTCCATGGTTTCATGCCAGATGGCCCTTTCCATGTCTCTTTTCACAACATAGCAGTTTACTCCTCCAATGCTAGCATTATTAGAATCTTTGGGGAAAGAGAAATCTCAATAAATAAACCACCACAACTGAAAATATCTCCTGTTGGCTGAAATAATTCTTATCAGACAAGATTCTTCCCACACAGGTTTTATAAATATGCATCTGTTGTAAGTTATGCATTCATTTGGTGAATTTAGAAAGCACTGGTTGCTTATTAGTTCCAAGTCAGCATCTCTGGGTTCTTGTTATTAAAATACAGGATGAGCTATAATGCAAGATGGGAAATTCTTAAAAATAATCTTAGCCTTGAAAACCTTGTCTATCCCCATTGACTCAAACAGGCAGTTAAGTGGGAGTCTCCACTACCTTCAACTGTTCTCATATACTACCAAGTTCTTATTCCTAGTCTTCGTCTCTCTAGCTTGTTTCTCCTTACTTTAAAGGCTGTATTTAGTACTTGATTAATTCCCTTCTAAAACTCCAAGTTATTTGCCTGTCTTTTAAAGTCCTACATGGCTTGCCTACTACCAAATTCCTAATGATTTTCTAAATAATAAAGGTGGCCTTAATGAATGGGAAAAGATGTTATTTTAGGCTATGATCACATTATATTCCCTGCACCTGAAATGTATTGTTCCTTTCTTTCAACTCATATGCTCAAACTCATTTTTAGTGTTTTCTTTTGTTTGGGTTATTTATGAATTTTTTATTATGAAACATTTCAAACATAAAAGAAATATAGAGAGTAGCATAATAAACAAACATGTCCCTACCATCTGTTTAAAAATATTGATATTGTGCCATCTTAATCCTCAAATGTATATTTCTTTTTCATTTTTTATGCTGAACATTTTTAAATAAACAAAAAGCAGTCGAACAGAATGAACATCCGTCTACCTGGCATCCATTTCCAACAATTTTGTTCCCATACTCTCATTTCTTCTATACATTACTAGTTTTCTCCACTCCCCACATGCACATTTAAAGTCTAAGTTGAAGCTCTCAGCATGAAATTTCACCATAAATACTTTCACATATACCACTTAGGTATAAGGGTAGCTGCTACATTACTTCCATATTATAGCTGTACCCAGAAAAAAATGGCAATGATTCCCTTACCTCCTTTTGTATTCATTCCATGTGAAATGACAACTTTCTCCATTTTCTCTCCAAATATCTTTAATGGCAATTACTTCCACATAGGATGCTGTCACATTTAGCAATTATTTTTTTATAAACCATCCCTACACTTATTTCACATATCAACTTTTTGAAGTCATCAGGGTAGCTATTTAGTGGCCAGTTTCATAATTTGGATGTCATAAAATTTTCTCTGATGGTTTCATTTAGTATCCCTATTATAACTTTTTTTGTGGTTTTCTGAGACAGGGTTTCTCTGTGTTGTTTTGGAGCGAGTTCTGGAACTTTCTCTGTAGACCAGACTGGCCTCTAACTCACAGAGATCGACCTGCCTTTGCCCCCTGAGTGATGGGATTAAAGGCATGAGCCACCAACTCCAGGCTATAACTTCTATTTTATAAAAACCGGAAAACGTTTCTCTTTCCCATTAACTTATTATGCAATGATTTTTAACAGAGATTGGTGCCTGGACCAATGATGGCACCAATGGCTATAAACCGGTCATTTTCTAATTCTGTTAGTGGATACCCATGTAGCAGTTGTTTTTGTTGCAAAGAAGAGCACTTGTTGAAACCTGGTTTGTCTCTTAGAGCAGTTAATTCATGTTTTGCTTTAAACTAATTGCAGAATTCTCTGAGAATTCATTACCTACCAACTTGTCAGACATTCTTCAAGTACTGCTCCTAGAGAGTGTTAATTCCTGGTATTACCAACTGGATCAGGAAGAGAGGTAAAAGGTCCTCACTTTCAAGAGAAAATCCCCAGGGAAAGAAACATGGATACTGACACCTCCAAGTCCATTGATAATGATTCCCTTACCCATGAACATCTTCCATTCATGAATCTTGGTTTATTCAGTGTGTTGCCATCACTTCTTATCATCACCACTGATGATTAAGACCTGTCATATTTTTTCAGTGGGAACCATGAAAATGTGCTTCTCCTGGATTCTCTTTGGCCATATCCATGCGTTCTTGCACACAATGAATCAGAATAACCTTGTTGTTTTCCTGTCACAGACCTGGAAGCAAGCACCCTTCTGCATATGATTATGTGATCACTTTTTGATCTTTTTATTAGCTGAGTTTTACCAATTCAAATTGAAAATTTCAGTTCAAATTTGACAGTAAGTTTTTTTTTTTTTTTTGCTTAACTTTTATGGTATTTTTGCCTTTGCTTTCCATTACACCAGTAATAATGTTTCTTTTCTAATTATATCAACTGCTTCTTTCAATGTTACTGTGTCACTGTAGCTACTAAGTATCATCTCTGTGTAATTGGCTTTGTTCTTATTACATCACAGTAAAATGTATAATATGAATGCACTGAATGCACTGTTCATAATAACTGGAAATAATTCTCTTGGTTTTTTTTTATTGCTTTTACTTTTTTTGCTTTCTTATTTTTTTTAGCACCTTGATATATAGCTGTAATCATTTTTTTCTTTCAGTTGAGAAATTTATTTATTTCATGGATACATTAAGAACATACTTCATTTATCAAAACTTATATAAGAAAAATATGAAGATGAACCTGCACTTTTTTAAAATTATTTTTTATTTGGCTTTCTTATTTTACATATTGATCCCAGTTCCCATTCCCTCCCTCCAACTCCCCCTTCCTCCCTTTCTCCTTTCCTCCCTAGCTTTCTCCTCCCTCCATTTCCACTTCTTCCCTTCCTTTCTCCATCCCATGCCCCCAAACCACCCTCCCATCCCATTTGTCCCCAATCCACAGGGAGGGTAATGCCTTCCAGAAGGGATAAAAAAATTCTGTCAAATCCTTTGGAGTAGGGACTAGCCCCTCCCTCCTGCCTCTAGGTTAAGGGAGTATCCCACCATGGGGAATGTGCTCCCCAAGTCCTTGTTTGCACCAGGGATACATCCTGGTTCCACTGTCAGAGGTCCCTTAGACTGTCCAGGCCTTCAAACTGAGACCAATGTTCAGGGGATCTGAGTCAGTCTCATGCTGGATTCCCAGCTATCAGTCTGGGGGCCCATTAGCTCCTCCTTGTTCAGGTCAGCTGCCTCTATATGTTTCTGTAGCCTGGTCTTGTCCTCCCTCTCTGTATCTGGTTTCTATATCAACTCAATGTTTAGTTGTGGGTGTTTCCTTCTGTTTCCAACAGGTACTAGATGAGGGCTCCATGATGGTGGATAAGTTAGTTGTTGATCTCAGTATCAGGGAAGGGCATTTATAGTACCCTTTCCACTGTTGCTCAAATTGTCAGTTGGAGTTAGTCTGGTAGGTCTCTAGACATTTCTTTAAGTTCAGTTTTCTCTTCAAAACAATAATGGTTCCTTCTTTTATGTTCTCTCTCTCTCTCTCTCTGTTTGTCTGTCTCTCTCTCTCTCTTTCTCCTGTCTTTTATTCCTACCCTGACTCAATCTTCCTAGTCCCATGTGCTTTCCTCTCCTCCCCTTCATTTCTCCTAGCTCCCTCTCCACTCACTCTCCCCACCACTTCCCACATGCTCTGGAGGACTTGTCCCTTTCCCCTTCTGTGAGGGACCTTATATGAATCTCTTAGAAAACACCTTGTATCCTAGTTCCTCTGGTGGTGATCATTTGCTCTAGGTCTAAAATCCATATATGATTGAGTACATACCATGTTCCTCTTTTTGTGACTAGGTTACCTCATTCAGGATGGTTTCTTCAAGTGCCATCCACTTGCCAGTGAATTTCAAGATACCATTATTTTTTTTTCTGCAGAGTAGTATTCCATTGTGTAGATATGCCACACCTTCATTATCCATTCTTCAATTGAGGGGCATCATCTAGGTTGCTTCCAGGTTCTTGCTATTACAAATAGTGCTGCTATGGACATAGTTGAACAAATGTCTTTGTTGCATGGATGTGGATCATTTGGGTATATGCCTAAGAGGGGTATTGCCGGGTCCTGTGGTAAACTGATTCCCATTATCCTGAGGAACCGCCATACTGATCTAAAAAATGGCTGTACAAGTTTGCACTCCCACCAGCAGTCGAGGAGTGTTCTCCTTTTCTCAACATCCTCTCTAGCATAACTTGTCATTGGTGTTTCTAATTTATCCACTCTGGCAGGAGTAAGATAGTATCTCAATGTTGTTTTGATTTGCATTTCCCTGATAGTTAAGGATGTGGAACACTTTGTTAAGTGTTTTTCAGCCTTTTAGATTTTCTCTATTGAGAATTCTCTCTTCAGTTCTGTACCCCATGTTTAATAGGGTTATTTGGTGTCTTGTTGACTTGTATATTTTGGAGATAAGCCCTTTGTGAGATGTAGGATTGGAGAAAATATTTTCCCAGTCTGTGGGCTACTGTTTGGTCCTTTCAAATGTGTCCTTTGCCTTATAGAAGCTTAGAAAGTTTGAGGAGGTCCCATTTATTAATTGTTGATCTCAGTGTCTGTGCTATTGGAGTTATATTCAGGAAGCAGTCTCCTAGACCAATTTGTTCAAGGGTACCTCCTAAGGGAACCTCTCTTCTAAGAGGTTCAGTGTGGCTGGATTTATGCTCAGGTCTTTGTTTCATTTGGACTTGAGTTTTGTGTATGGCGATAGACGTGGATCTATTTGCAGTTTCCTACATACCATCATCCTGTTGTGCCAGCACTATTTGTTGAAGATGCTTTCCTCCCCCCATTGTATACTTTTAGCTGTTTTGTCAAAGATCAGGTGTTCATGGGTGTGTGGGTTAATATCAGGATTTTCGATTCGACTCCATTGGTCTACCTGTATGTTTTTGTGCCAATACCAGGCTGTTTTCAGGACTATAGCTCTGTAGTAGAGCTTAAAGTCAGGAAAGGTGATAACTTCTGAAGTCTTTTATTATAAGGGCTGTTTTGGCTCTCGTGGGTCTTTTGTTTTTCCATATAAAGTTGATTTCTATCTGTTCAAGGTCTGTGAACAGTTGTGCTGCATTTTAATGGGGATTGCATTGAATCTGTAGATTGTTTTGGCCATTTTTACTATGTTTATCCTACCTATCCAAGAGCATGAGAGATCTTTCCATTTTCTGGTATCTTCTTTAATTTCTTTCTTTAAATTCACAATGTTCTTGCTGTATAGGTCTTTCTCTTGTTTGGTGTTACCCCACGATACTTTATGATGTTTGTGGCTATTACAAAGGGTGATGTTTCTCTGATTTCTTTCTCTGCCTCTTTGTCGTCTGAAAAAATTAGGGCTACTGATTTTTTTGAGTTTATCTTGTATCCTGCTAGTTTGCTGAAGGTGCTTATCAGCTGTAGGAGTTCCATGGTAGAGTTTTTTGGGTCACTTATGTAAACTATCATATTATCTACAAATAGAGAATGTTTGATTTCTTCCTTTCTAATTTGGATCTCGTTGATCTCTCTTTGTTTTCTTATAGCTTTAGCTAGAACTTCAAGTACAATATTGAAGAGATAAGAAGTGGGAGGGAAGCCTTGTTTTGTTTCTGATTTTAGAGGCATCACCTTAAGCTTCTTTCCATTCAGTTTGATGTTGGCTATTGGTTTACTGTATATTGCTCTTATTATGCTTAGGTTTGTTCATGTCATCCCTGATCTCTGCAAGACCTTTGTCATGAAAGGCTTCCTCAGCATCTAGGGAAATGTTAATATGGTTTTCTTTTTAGCATTTCATATGTTAAACCATCCTTGCAACCCAGGGATGAAGCCTACTTGGTAATGGTGGATGATTTCTCTGATGTATTCTTGGATTCGGTTTGCCAGTATTTTATTGAGTATTTTTGCATCGATGTTCATCAGGGATATTGGTCTGTAGTTTTCTTTCTTAGTTGTGTCTTTGTGAGGCTTGGAGACAAAGGTAATTATGGCTTCATCAAAAGAGTTTGGTACTGAAACTTCAGTTTCTATTGTGTGGAACCATTTGAGGAGTATTGATATTATCTCTTCCTTGAATTTGTGATAGGATTCTGCACTGTAGCCATTTGGTCCTGGGCATTTAAAGTGTTTGTTCTTGATTTGATTTTGGTAAGTAATAGCTATCCAGAAATTTATCCATTTCCTTTCAATTTTTGTGAAGTACACATTTTCAATGTATGACCTGCAAATAGTCTGGATTTCCTCTGTGTCTGTTGTTATTTTGCCCTTTTCTTTTCTGATTTTGTTAATTTGCATGTTCTCTTTCTGCTTTTTGGTTAGTGTGGATAAAGGTTTTTCTATCTTGTTGATTTTCTCGAAAAACCAACTCTTTGTTGCATTGAATTTTTGTATTCTTTTCTTGGTTTCTCTTTGATTATTTTATGGCATTTACTCATCTGGGGTGAGTTTGCTTCTTTTTGTTCTAAGGCTTTCAGTTGTGCTGTTAATTCTCTAATGTGACTATCCTCTGTTTCTTCATGTAGTACAAAGAACTTCCTTCTTAACACTGCTTTCAAGGTGTCCTATAAGCTCCGGTATGTTGTGTCCTCATTCTTGTTGAATTTTAGGAATTCCTTTATTTTTTCTTTATTTCTTCGTTGACCTAATTCTGGTGCAATTGTGCATAGCTCAGTTTCCATGAGTGTGTAGGGTTTCTTTGATTTGTGTTGTTGTTGAATTCCAATTTTAAAGCATGGTGGTCTGAAAAGATACAGGAGACTATTCCAATTTTTTTGTATCAGTTGAGTTTTGTTATGTCACCTAGTATGTGGTCGTTTTTAGAGAAGTTCCATGTGTAGCAGAGAATAAGGTATATTCTTTTGTGTTTTGGTGGATTGCTTTATGTTGTACTGTCTTATGTTGAGTGTGGCTTGTTGAAGTCTCCCACTATAAATGTGTGAGGGTTTATGTGAGGTTTGAGTTTAGTGGCGTTTTTTTTTTTTTTTTTTTTTTTTTTTTTTTTTTATGAATGTGGTGCCTTTGTATTTGGGGCATAGATTTAAGGATTGAGACTTTGTGTTGATAGATTTCTCCTGTGATGAATGCAAAATGACTATTCTTCATCTCTTTTGAATAATTTTTGTTTTGAAATCTAACTTGTTAGCTATTAAGATAGCCACAACTGCTTTCTTCATGGATCCATTTAATTGGAAGATCTTTTCCAAGCCCTTTACCCTGAGGTAATGTCTATCTTTGAAGCATAGATGTGTTTTTTTATATACAGCAGAAGAATGAATTCTGTCATCATATCCATTGTGTTAGGCTGTGTCTTTTTGTAGGCAAGTTAAGACAATTAATGTTGAGGGAGATTAAGGACCATTGATTGTTAATGCTTGTTTGTTTTAGATTTGTTGTTGGCAGTGGTACTGTGAATAAATTTGTCCTGCTTTACTCTTGAGTTCTTGTGAAGTAGGATTACCTGTTGCCTATGTCTTTGTGAGCATGGTTAACTTCCTTGGGTTGGAGTTTTCCTTCCAGAACTTTTTGTACAGTTGGATTTATAGATAGGTATTGTGGTAATCTGGCTTTGACATTAAATATCTTGCTTGCTCCATCTATAGTGATTGAGAGTTTTGCTGGGTATAGTAGCCTGGGCTGGCATCTGTGGACTCTTAGTACTTGTAGAACATCTATCCAGGACCTTTTGGCCTTGAGGGTTTTCATGGAGAAGTCAGGTATAATTTTTAAAGGTCTGCCTTTATATGTTACCTGTCCTTTTTCTTTCACCGCTCTTAATATTCTTTCTTTATTCTGTATGTTAGGTGTTTTGATTATAATGTGTTGAGGGGCCTTTTTTCTTTGGTCCAGCCTATTTGGGGTTTCGGTATGCTTGTACTTTCATGGGCATGTCCTTCTTCAGATTGGGAAAGTTTTCCTCAATGATTTTGTTGAATATGTGTTTTGGCATCTTTGAGGTGGGCTTCTTTGCCTTCCTCTATGCCTACAATTTTTAGGTTTGGTCTTTTCACAGTGTCCTAAATTTCCTGGATGTTTTGTTTTAAGGATTTGTTGGATTTATGATTTTCTTTGGTTGATGAATTTATTTCCTCTAGTTTATCTTCCACACCTGAGATTCTCTCTTCCATCTCTTATATTCTGTTGGTTATGCTTTTGCCTGTAGTTCCCTCTTGTTTGCTCAGTTTTTCTAGTTCCAGCATTCCTTTAGTTTGTGTTTTCTTTATTGTCTCTATTTCACTTTTGAACTCTTGAACAGTTTCCTTCACCTGTTTATTTTTTGTTGGCTTTCTGTACTTTCTTTGCTTTCCTTTAGGCATTTGTTCATTTCTTCCACTTTTTTGTTTGTTTTTCCTTCCATTTCTTTAAGGGATTTTCTCACATCGTCTTTGAGGGCCTCTATCATTTCTATGACGATAATTTTTAAGTCGTTCTCTTCTGCTTCATCTGCTTTGGGGTGTTCAGGTCTAGTTGGTGTATTATCCCTAGATTCTGATGGAATTATGCTTTTCTTTCTGTTGTTAGGTGTTTTCTTGTATTGCTGTCTTCCCTTGGCTTCTTCCAGTAGGTGTAGGTAGGGTCTCTTTCTCTCTCTATGGGACTTCCCTGGTGGGCTTATTTGTGTCAGAGGTTTTATGTCTGTAGCTCTGGGCGGTTCAAGTTCTCTAGGAGGTCTCTCCACAGAGAGGGGCCCAGAGATGGGGGTCAAAGATCAGGCTCCTGAAGAAGACAGCGATGGGGGTCAAAGATCCCAAATGCTGGGACTCAGGATGTTCCATAGGCCCATAGGTACATCTAGCCTGGGACTGGCACTCTCAAGCTGAGGCCTCTTTGGCAGTGGTCGTGCGATATGGGTCAAGGTTCCAGCCTGCAGGAACTCTGAGTGGCCCTGAGGGGATGGCAGATCCCTGGGAGGGGCTGAAACTCCAGAAGAGGACCAGCAGTGGGGGTGAGTGACCAGGCAGGTGGGAATTACAGGTGGTCCAGCTTAGATAGGCAGGTCTAGTGTGCTCAGAGCATCTCCAGGAAGTTCCCCGAAGGTGGCAGGATTGTTGGCTCTACCCTCTGAGCCAGTGCTCAATCAGAGCGGTGGGACAGTGGGCAGGGTAGAGCACAGTGTAGGGGTAGGGCATGCTCTTGGTGGGGTTGGGTGGGTTTGTATCAGAGTACCAGGAGTGCTCTTGATGGGGACAAGACACAGGGGCAGTGAGATCAGGGGCCCACCCAGGGAGTTTCCAGGGAAGAGTGTGTGTGTGTTGGGGTTCCACCCGAATTGGTCCCAGACTCACCTCTAGCTGAGGCCTGACTATGAGGGTCAAAGAGGATGGGGGTCCAAGACTGGGCTGATACTCAGGATGTTTCAACACTGATAGGTAGATATATCTGGGGTCTGGTACTCTCCAGCTGAGGCCTCTTTAGCTGATGCCCGGTGATGGGGGCTTCCTAGGTTTAAAGAGAAAACCGAATCTACAAAAATATCCAGAGACCTACAAGACTTATCCTTCTAACAACGTGAGCAACAGTGGAAAGGCTACCATAAATGCCCTTCCCTGATAGTGAGGTTGATAACTAACTTATCCACCATCATAGATCCCTCATCTAGTAGCTAATGGAAACAGAAGCAGACACCCAAAGCTAAACACTGAGTTGAATTGGAATCCAGTTGCAGAGAGGGAGGAGTGATAAGAAAATGGGGACAAGACCAGGTATAGAAACCTACAGAGACAGCTGACCTGAACAATGGGGAACTAATGGACCCCCAGACTGATAGCTGGGAAACCAGCATTGGACTGATTCAGACCCCCTGAACATGGGTGTAAGGGGTAAGGTTTTTCCTCCTGCCCCTGGTTTAGTCCCACCGCTGTGCCAGCCCCAATTAACACACTGAGGCTCTGTATTTGATATAATTCTGTTGGCCCATTACTAGTTTCTTATCAGCTAGCTCTGTCTTAATTATTAACCCATTTCTGTTAATCTAGTATTTCCATGTGGTCTTCTCTTACCGGGGAGCCAGCTGGCATTATGCTTACTCTAGACTCTCCACGTTGACCCCTCCTTACTACTTCCTCTTTCCTCCTTGTCTCCTACACACTCATTTACTTTAAATACAGCTGTAAAATCAACCTATCAGACACCCACAACATTTATCAGGACTCATTGAGAAATCAGGCATTACTCTGAAGCTCATGTGTAGAGTCTTTCCTATCTTCCTTTCCTATTGGCCAACAGTGCTTTATTCATTAACCAGTATGAGAAACATATATACATAATGGCATCTCCCATCATCTCCTCTTTTCTGTCTAAATAAAAAGAAGGGTTTTAACCTTAACATAGCAAAATATATCACACAACAATTACCAAGTGAGAATCACAGTTAACAATATTTAGTCCATTAACATTTAGAAAATATTCCATCATCTACATTTAGAAAATAATCCATCATCTATCCTATCTTTGTGTGTCTAAAGTAACTTATCTTTAATCCTAAGGAAAACTATAACCATCTGTCTTCAACTCCTTCAAAGACCACAGAAGGATAATATAACCATCTGTCTTCAACTCCTTCAAAGACCAGAGAAGGATAATATATAAACTCTAGAAATGACAGAGACACCTTGCCTTGTCAGTCACCTGAAGTTCTTGAGAAATCTTCCTTCTTCAGCCCATAGGCCATAATGTGTCTGGCAGACTCTTCTGCAATGCAGGAAACTTTAAAATGTCTTCTTGTATTGGCAGTTTGTCAGTCACTTTTCTTTGTGTCCTGCAGACTGTCTGGCAGACTCTTCCATGAAGCAGGAACTCTGTAGCAATGTCCATCTTGAATCAGTAGTCACTTTTCTATGGGTCCTGCATGTCCAGTTTATACAGTATAAAGTCAAACAGTCCAGGGAGCAGTATCTTGTTCAAATGGCTAGTCTTGCCATATTGGAAGTAAACTTCATAACTCCTTTCTTCAAGGTCCATCTTCCTTTCTGACCCAGGTGGCAATGCTAGGAGCAATTATGTCTCACTGTCAAGAAAAACCCTAAACCATTTTAAATGCCATATTCTGTAGGTCTTTGAAAGGTTTGAAGAATTCCTATCTATCTCAAATACATCTCTATATATCTAGAAAACCTAAATCACCTAGCTAAAAGTTTTTACTATTATAGGTAACTATCTAAAATCTGTACTAAATTATACATTACATTTTTAAATGAGCTATATAAACACAATATCTAAACAAAAGGAGAATATAAACATCACAAAATTGACCTTAAATTGTATCAATAAATGAAAATCCATTCCAAAACAAAGTATTCATTTCTATACCATAATCCCCTTTTTACCTTTAAAAAGAATATTGGTTGTGATAATTAACCATTTATAACCAAGCCCATTTAAATGAAAGCAAATATTTATAAACAATATTTGGGAATTTGGGCGTCGTTCTTTCCAAACTACTTCCCGCTGTAATGGGGAAGACACAGAAATCTTGGCTGTAGTCTGCAAGCCTGCTTTGTTCAGCTGTTTTGAATGTAGGATCACCAGGAACTCTATTTCAGGGGGTCTGGCTTGATCAAACCATATTAGTCTGGAAGGAATCCACAGCTTTTCATTTTCTGTAGAAACAAAAATAGAAATCCTTTTCCCCAGTAACTTGTCCTTGAACTTAAATTTTGGAATCAAAGCAATTTTAAAATATATAAATTGATTTAGTCCAGCAGTATTTCCTTTAACAGTTGTTTCTTCAGCAGTCAAACGATATAAAGACAATATAATAACATACAGTACACAGATTCTTTTTTGAGCTTTTCATTTTTACATGGCTTGATTATTACTCTTTCTTCTTTTATTTTTTAATTTTTTTGAGACAGGTTTTCACTTTATAACTCTTATCTGTCTTGGAATTCACTCTGCATTCCAGGCTTATTTTGCAAAAACAGTGATCTGCTTGCCTCTGTCTCCCAAGTGCTGGGATTAAAGGCTTGTGCCACCATACCCAGTGGTTCTCTGTCTTTTTAAAGCCATTTCCCCCCCCAAGCCTACGTATATTTTAAAACACACTGTAAACTTTTAGAGGTTTTCTTAAGGTGAATCTGTCTTTACTGTAAATCTTTATCTTTTTCTGGCCACTAGTCTTTTATGTGGTAAACAACAACGTTGCTGAAATGAAAGTCATAGCTGTGTCAGCTGCTGTTTATCAAAGATGGTGGTGGCTATTGTATAGCCAGCACTGAGAGCTGTGGTCACTGCCTTGGTCTGCATTCTGCCGGCTTGGAGATGTGGTCACTGCCATTGCCATATCTCATACACACGAATAAGCTGTTAGCAGAGTTATTTAAAAGCAGTGCAGTTTTTTTTTTTTTTTTTGCCACTTATGCTGAGTCAGGAATCCTCCCTTAAAGGAGATGTGCAAATATCTGCTTGTCTCTTGCAAATCAGAATCCAACCGAGAAAAATGCTGCTACCAAGAAACTTTGCTTGTCTCTGTTCTTTTGTTTCTAAAACCATTTTTTAAGCTTTTGTTAAATTTTAAGTGGGAGTTCTTATTAGCCACGTGGGTGCCATATGTAAGGAGTAAGGTTTTTCCTCCTGCCGCTGGTCTTGTCTCACTGCCGCTCCAGCCCCAATAAACACACTGAGACTCTGTATTTGATATAATTCTGTTGGCCCATTACTAGTTTCTTATCAGCTAGCTCTGTCTTAATTATTAACCCATTTCTGTTAATCTAGTATTTCCACGTGGTCTTCTCTTACCGGGGAGCTGGCCGGCATTCTGCTTTCTCCAGATTCTCCATGTTGACCTCTCCTTACTACTTCCTCTTTTCTCCTTGTCTCCTAGTCCTGCCTATCTTCCTTTCCTATTGGCCAACAGTGCTTTATTCATTAACCAGTATGAGAAACATATTTACAGAATGACATTTCCTATCACATGGGTCTCAGTTAGAAGGCCTAGGCAGTGTAAGGGACCTCTGAGAATGGAACAAAGGTGTATCCCTGGTGCACAAAAGGACTTTGGGAGCACATGCCCCATGAAGGGATACTCCCTTAAACTAAAGGCAGGAGGAAGGGCCTAGTCCCTACTCCAAATGATTTGACAGAATTTTTTTATCCCTACTGGAAGGTATCCCCTTCCCTGTGGAGTGAGGCGGATAGGAGGGAGGGAGAGGGGACTGGGATCTATATGAATAAATAAATAAATAAATAAATAAATATGAACTGGAAAAAAAAGAGTGATAGCATTATAGGAAAAGTGAATAAAAAAACCCTGACTCTTCAACAAATATATGAAGAGATATGCCTCCTCATTAAGGAACAAAACATGGTGGTTAATCTTGGCTACTAAATTAATTAGATAAAGAAATACCCAGATGACAAGCCACTGGGCATGCCTATGAGAGATTACCTTGATTTGGTAATCCAAGGTGGGAAGACCTGCTCACTGTGGGTGGTTCCATCCAGTGGACAGAATCCTTGACTATCTAAAATATTAAATAGTGGCTGAGAGACACCATTCATTGTACCCTCCTTCATGTTTGACTTATCCAATGACAAACTGTACCCTGTATCTAAACCTTTTATACCGGTGATAGCTTTGGTTTCTATTTCTGTGAAGTGACACCATGACCATGGCAACTCTTATAAGGAAAATATTTAATTGGGGCTGGCTTACAGTTCAGACATTTAGTCTATTATTGTCATGGTGGGAAGTATGGCAGTATGCAGGTAATGCAGGCAGACACGGTGCTGGAGCACTTGCTGAGAGTTCTATATATGTATCTAAAGGCATCAGAAAGAGACTGTGAGAGACTAGGCCTATACTGAGCATCTGAAACATCAAAGTCCAACCCCAGTGATGCACTTTTTCCAACACAGCCACATCTTTTCCAACAAGGCACTTCTGCTAATCATGCCACTCCCTATGAGCCTATGGGGGCCATTTTCATTCAAACCACCACATTCCTTTAAATGGATTTAGTCACGTATTTTATCACAAGAACAAAAAAAGTAACTAAGACACAAAGACATATAAATTAAGTATGAAAATACCTTCCTTTACTTTAATATATCTGGCTTCATTTCATTTCTACTGACTTATGTTTACATAGAAATTGAATCATTTTTCTTTTACTGAAAATAGATTTATTTTCATACAATATATTCTGGTTAATTGTCCCCTTGCCATACTCCTCACACTTCTTCCTCCCTCTCCTCCCATCTGGATCTACATTCTTTGGGTATCTCCTCCCAAAACAAACAGGCATCTAAGAAATAATAATAACATAAGATAAATACAAACAAATAAATAGGACTATGATAAAGTAATCAACAAGAACAAGTACCAGAAAAAGCCAAAGAAAAAGTGCAAGAAATGTATATAGAGGCAGAGACACATGCATTTAACATTTTTATAGCATTTAAAAAAAATCAAATTGGAACCAATAACATAGATGTAAAGGACCTGTAAGGTAGAAGAAACAAAAGCAAAATAAAAGAAGGAAAAGCATCCTAATTTAATATTATGAGACAACCTCCAAAGATGTCAGTGTGTTCACTTTGTATTGGCTATCTATTTCTTGGAATGGGGCCTACACTTAAGAGTGGTTTGTTTTCCCCCATGAGGTTTCCTTGAAGAAAATTATGTTTACATTTGCAAGAGGTTATCAATTGGAGACAATTTATAGGTGAGTGATGGGGGCATATGTCTACTTCTTCTTTCACCTCAAGGACCCCATTTAATGAAGACCCATGAAGGTCCTGTTCATGATGCCTCAGTCTCTGTGAGTTCATAAGTCTGTGAACCAAACCTGTCTATATTTCGATTTTACTTCTATCCTCTAGGATTTTGGACAAATAAAATTTCTATTGTGTGAGCCATTGGTTCTACAAAATTGTTATGTTATTTAACATGTTATATCATTTAAAGTTTGCATGCTTGTATGTGTATTTCTACCATTGTACCCCATTGATAAAAAATATCCCTTTATAATAAGTTACCATAATTTAAAAGATGAAAGCTTAGGAAACTTAAAAAGTAACTTTATTAACATATAATTAATGTATAATGCAATTCACCAGTTTAAATTACATATATTAGCAGGTTTTAGTATTCTTAGAGATGTGGGCAACCATATTCACATTCACTTTCAGAGAAAGTTTCATCATGTCAGAAAGGAAATTCATACCCTTTAGTTACCACCCTTCTAGCTTCCTCAATCCCCTATTCCTAAACAATCATGAATGGAGTTGCCCACAGTGAAATTTTCTAAAGAATTAAAAAAAAAACATGAAATGACATAGTATGTGATAGTTTCTTTATGGAATAGCTCAGAATACTTTTAAAATTCAGTCATGTTTAATGTATATCAATATTTTGTTCCTTTATATGACTGAATAATTTGGCTTTGTCTGAGCATACCACATAGGTTTGTCAAAATAGGTGAAGTACATATGAACAGGCTTTAATTTCAGACATTAAGAAAAATTCTGTGGTAAATTTCCATTTGAATGTTTTTCTGGTAACAATTGTTGCATTTTTCTTAGATATATACCTAGAAGCAGAGTTGTTAGATCATATGGTAATTTATCATTTAGCCATTTGAGAAGTTGCTAGACTATTTTCCAAAGGGACTGAACCATCCATATTTTAGTCAAAGATTTTCAAATTTTTTTTTCAAATTTTCATCTGTTTTCTCTGTGGAATGAGTGGAGAATGTTCCTTAAATTACAAACGAGCTTTGTTTCAGGAATGAAAGAAAGGTTTGATAATTTTTAAAGGAAAATATATTAATTTAATGATGTGCCTTAATATAGGTTCAAGTATACTGTTATCATAGGTATTAAATAAGCATGTATAATCAAAATTCTTTTCTGTAACATCATTTAATGGATAGTATTCTTTCTTATCATGATGGAACACAACTAAATAGGAATTCTACTACACTCCCACTACTGCTGAAACTGTACTGTGAACATAATGCTGGAAGGATTAGTTAATACAATCAGACAAAAACAAGCTATTGGAGAGAGAAAAGATTTTGGAAGGAAAATCACAGCAGTGTGTTTTAAATTGTATGACTATGACTGGAAGGAAAATGTCAATATAATGGTGGCTAGCTATACTCTGCTATACTTGTAGATTGATGCCTAATCCAACTGTTATCACGGAAGCTTCATTCAGTAACTGATGGAAATAGATGCAGACTCACAATCAAACATTAGGTCAAACTTGGGGAATCTCAATGATGAGAGAGAAGAAGGATTGTAGAACCCAAAGCGGCCAAGGACCCATAACAAAACCCACAGAATCCAATAACCTAGGCTCGTAGAAGCTCACAGAGACTGAACCAACCCTGCACAGCATTGACCTAGGCTTTCTTCATAAATGTACTATTTTAAAATATAGTGGGAAAAGCCTCTATGAGTTAAGTAGAATAACCTCCAGAATATATTATTAAGAAGGAAATGATAGACAGCAGTATATATAATAATATAGTATGTGTAGTAGGCTAACACATAGGTAAGAAACAGGAAAAATAAAAGATGTGCAAAAACAACCACTGGAAAGGTAAATTAAGAATTCAAAAGTGTAGGTTTCATGCCCCTCAACTGAAGAATGGATAAATAAGATGTGGCACATTTACACAATGGAATTCTACTCTCTGGGAAAAAAATATTGGAGCCTTGAAATTTGCAGGCAAATGGATGGAACTTGGAGAAATCATCCTGAGTGTGGTAACCCAGTCACAAAAAGAGGAACATGGTATGTACTCACTCATATATGGATTGTAGATATAGAGCAAAGGATCACCAGCCTATAATTTACACTGCCAGAGAAACTAGGATACAAGGAGGAACCTAAGAGATTCATACAAGGTCCACCACAGAAGGGGAAAGGAACAAGATCTCCTGAGCACATGGGGAGTGGAGAGACAGTGAGTGGTGAGGGAGATAGGAGAAAGAGAAGGGAGGAGAGGAAGCAAATGGGACTAGGAAGCTTGAGAGAAGAGAGAGAGAGATCGTAAAAGAGGTGTTCTCTTAATTTTTGATGTGGATAAAATAGATCATTGAATTATCTTATTTTAAAAATTAGTGCTGATAGTTATATATCATTTACTTAATTAAAATTGATTTTTCATATATTTTCTTTCCTTAATCAGTTTTAAGGACATTTTCTTTCTTACTAATTTTAAGCATTGACCTGCTCTTTTCCCCCTTTGTTTTCTGTTTCTATATATGTTCTGCTCAGACTTTAAATTTGATTGTGTGCTTTCCTACGTTTCCCATCTGTGGTGTTTGAGTAAGAGTGGCCCCCATAGGTTCTTACATGTGAATGCTTAGGCACCAGAGAGTGGTACTATTTAAAAAGATTAGGGGGTGTAGCCTCATTGGAGTAGGTGTGACCTTATTAGAGAAAGTGTGTCACTGAGGTGGGCTTTGAGGTTTCAAAAGGCCCTGCCAGGCCCAGTCTTTCTGAGCCTATGGATCAGCATGTAAATATTAGTTACTTCTCCAACACCATAGCTGTCTGACACCATGCTCCCTGACACCATATTCCCTGCGGAGGTGATAATGGGTTAAGATTCTGACTCTGTAAGCAAGCCTCCAATTAACTGCTTTCCTTTATGAAAGTTGCCATGGTTATGGTGTCTCTCTGTAGCAATAGAACAATGACTAAGAAACCATCAAATGTTTAACTTTAAGTCTACTTAGTATTTGAAACTATGGTCTAAGGAACCATTAAAAATATTTTTGTTATTGTTGAAGTTCACTCCTAAGCATTTTAAGTTTCATTTATGGTTTGTCTTTAAATAAATCCCTATCTTTTTATTAAATAAATTCTACATATTTTAAAAATTCTACAGTTACATTTTATTTTTAACCTTGAGAAATTGTTTTTACCCACAGATGAAGCTAATAAAATAGCATTGAAAATAGAATGACTTAGAATTTATCGGTTAGTAATTCTCAGTGGTAACACTAAGAAAACTTCTGTTTGCTTTAGTCTTCTGTACATAATTTTAAAGAAATCACTGTAAATAAATATTCTGGTGTCCAGAGTGACTAGCCACGCATGGCTATAATAAAACTTGCTCATAACCTCAGAAAGGGAGCTTCACTGAATGTATTCTGAAAGGAAATATGTTTTAAATTTTTGGGAGAACTGGTTCTAACCTGAGGAAAGTAATCCCCAAAACTCTAACTATAATCAAAATTACACTTTTAGTACTAAGATAACTTTTGTTTGTCATTTTTGAATTTCATTGTATTCTGGTTAAAACTGTCTTATCCATGGAGATATCATTTGTGACATGATGGACAGTTGGTAACTGAACCAATTTGCTTAAACTATAGTCTCAATTGCTTTCATTCTCTCTGTCTTAGTCATTCTCTAAACACACACACACACACACACACACAGTTTACATACTGTATTAAACTTTCTATATTTTATCTTTTATTTGCTTGATATATCAATTTATAATAGAATTATATTTACTGCTCTCCTACTAGAAGGTTTATAATTTTAGCCTTGTAATAGATTTTGTGTTATGAATTTAAAAATTGGGCTACTTGATATATTTAAACCCATGCATGACTCATGATATTGGCAACTTTGTTTTGGTACCAATTTATTCTTTGAATTGAAAACCATGTTTCAGTTTATAATTTTTCTTTATGTTAAAGTTTATATTTATGTTAATAGAACAGCTTTTCTTAGTACTTTTTGTATATCTTTTCTCATGACATTAATACATTTCTTATGTTTATCTTTTTATTAGCATATTGTTTATCTTTTTATTGGCATATATTCATTGTATGTAATGAATTTCATACAGACATTTCCCTTAAGTTTATCATGTACTTTGATGATACCCAGCCTCTATATATACTTAGCTTTCATTTCTCCCTGTCTCAGGAGTTCCAATCTTTTTCCTAAATAGTTTAGATTTTACTTCTACACAGACACAAAGAATAGAATTTATTTTTGAGTGCCTGATTTTCATTAGTAGCTAAAGAAAATTGAATAAAAATAAGATATCAATTCAATTAATTGGAATTCTGAGAGGGTTTATATATATATATATATATATATATATATATATATATATATTGCTTTTGGTAGGGCAGCCATTTTGACACTATGGACTCTACAAATCTATGAGCATGGAGGCCTTTTAATCTGCTGTTATTTCCAGCATAATCATCAGCATTTATTATCTGCTTTATTTTTAATTATTATGTATATATATATATATATATATATATATATGTGTGTGTGTGTGTGTGTGTGTGTGTGTGTGTGTGTGTGTGTGTGTGTGTGTATTTTGCTGGCATGCATGTCTATACAGCACGTGCATTCAGGGCTCAATGAGGCCGGTAAAGGTCATCAGACTCCCTGGATTTGGAGGTATAGACCTTTGTGAGCTGCTATATGGGTGCTGGGAATCAAACCTAGAAGCTCAGGAAAACAGCCAGTGCTCATAACCTCTAAGCCTTCTCTCACTTAACTTATTTCATAACTCTATTCATTTCGAGTGGGCTAAGATGGAATCTCAATGCAATTTTGACTTGCATTTTCCTTATAGATGAGGATATTGAACTGTTTATATGTTCTTTTATTGCTGTTTGTACTTCATCTGTTGAGAATTGTCTGCTCTGCTCATTTAATTTACCTATTACATTACCTTGTTTTTATTTTTAGTTTTCTCTTTTTAGTTCCTAGGTTTTAGATATTATTTCTCTGTCCAAGGTATAGCTAGTAAACATTTTCGCCTATTTTGTAGGTAATTTTTCCCTTAATAATTTTACTCAATCACTTTTCTCAATTATTTCCATATTATTTCCTGAGCTATTGAAGTCATATTCTGAAATTGCTTGCCTATATGTATGTCTTGAATTGTTTTCTTTTCCTTTAACAGTTACACATCTTGCATTGAGATCTTTGACCTATTTTTAATAAATTGATGAACAAAGTTTTCATTCTTCTATAATGGATATTCTGTTTCCCTAGAGTAATTTATTGACTAGACAATTCTTTCTGTCTGTTTTGTCAAAAATCAACTGACTTAAGTTGTCTGGGTATATCATTTCCCTATTGTCTTATATCAGACTTCATGTCTATTTTTGTGTCATTACAGAGCTGGTCTTTTTGAGACAGTGTAAGTCTGAAGCCCAGGTTTCCTTAGACAAGCATGTGATATACTTGCTTCAGTGTCATATTTTCTGAGTTTATTGGAAGGCATTACCACATCTAGCTCTATATTTTTAATTTTAAACATCCCCTATGTTATTTTTTACCTGGTCTTCATTTATGAATTAGGTAATTAGGGCTAATTTCAAATTTTTACTGTATAATTTTGTATGCATATTGACATAATTTTTTGTTTATATTTATCCTCTGCTCATTAAGACACTCTAGATTTTGCTTTATTTATTTATTTAATTTATATAACCAAGTCCATTTTACTGAAACAAACATTTATAGACAATATTTGGAATTTGGGCATCGTTCTTTCCAAACTACTTCATGCTGGTAAGGGGCGCTGTCATGGGGGATTCTAAGAAGATGCAGAAATCCTGGCTATAGTCTGTAAGGCTGCCTTGTCCAGCTGTTTTGAATGTAGGATCACCTGGTACTCTGTTTCAGGCAGTCTGGCTTGATCAAACCACATTAGTCTGGAAGGAATCCAAAGCTTTTCATTTTCTGTGGAAACAAAAGCAGAAATCCTTTTCCCCAGTAACTTGTCCTTCAACTTAAATTTTGGAGTCAAATTTTTTTTATTTAATTTATTATTTTAAATGTGGATCCCAGTTCCTTTCCCTCCCTTCTTCCTTCCATCCCTCCCTCCCTTTTACCCTCTCTGCCCTCTCACATGCACCCTAGCCACACTCCCCTTCCATCCCCCCACCCCAATTCCATCTATAGGGGATTGCCATACAGTTGGGATCATTTAGCGCTGACAGATCATGTGAAGTAGGGACTAGATCTTCTCTCCTGTCTCTAGGTTAAGTCAGTTTTCTCTCCATGGGGGATATGTTCTCACGGTCTTTTTGTGTACCAGGGAAACATCCTGGCTCCACTGTCTGAGGTCCCTTAGACTGCTCAGTCCTTCTGGCTGAGACCCATATTTGGGGGGGCCTGAGTCAGTCTCATGCTGGCTTCCCAGCTATCACTCTGATGACCTGTTAGCTCGTCCTTGTTCAGGTATGCTGTCTCTATGTGTTTCTGCTGCCTGGTCTTGTCCTCTCCATCTGCATCTAGGTTCTAGTTCGACTCAGTGTTTATGTATGGGTGTTTGCTCTTGTTTCCAACAGTCATTAGTTGAGGGCTCCATGCATAAGTTAAATGTTGATCTCACTATCCTAGAAGGGCATTTATGGTAGCCTTTCCACGGAAACTCAAATTGTTAGTTGGAGGCAGTCTTGTAGTTCTCTAGACATTTCTTGTGTTCAATTTTATCTTCAAACCAATATTGGCTCCCTCTTTTATGTTCTCTCTCTCTCTCTCTCTCTCTCTCTCTCTCTCTCTCTCTCTCTCTCTCTCTCTCTGTCTTCTATTCCTAACCAGGCTCAATATTCCTGGTTGCAAGTGTTTTCCTTTCCTCCCCCTCGTTTTCTCCTACTTCTTTCTCCATTTGCTGCCCAACTTCCCCTGTACTCTGGGGAACATGTCCCTTCCCGGTTCTGTGAGGGACTTTATATGAATCTCTTAGAATACACCTTGTATCCTAGTTCCTCTGGTGGTGTGAAGTTTAGGCTGGTGATCCTTTGATCTAGGTCTAAAATCCATATACGATTGAGTACATACTATGTTCTTCTTTTTGTGACTGGGTTACCTCATTCAGAATGGTTTCCTCAAGTGCCATCCACTTGCCTGTAAATTTCAAGATACCATTATTTTTTTCTGCAGAGTAGTATTATTCCATTGTGTAGATGTGCCACGCCTTCATTATCCATTCTTCAATTGAGGGGAATCTAGGTTGCTTCCAGGTTCTTACCATTACAGATAGTGCTGCTATAAACATAGTTGAACAGACATCTTTGTTGCATGGATGTGGATCATTTGGGTGTATGCCTAAGAGTGGAATTGCGGGGTCCTCTAGTAAACTAATTTCCATTTGCCTGAGGAACAGCCATACTGATCTCCAAAATGTCTGTAAGAGTTTGCACTCCCAGCAGCAGTGGAGGAGTGTTCCCCTTTCTCCACATCCTTTCCAGCATGAGTCATCATTGGTATTTCTCATTTTAGCCATTCTGACAGGAGTAAGATGGTATCTCAAAGTTTTTTTTTTTTTTTTTTTTTTTTTTTTTTTTTGCATTTCCCGGACAGCTAAGGATGTTGAGCACTTTCTTAAGTGTCTTTCAGCTTTTTTTATTTCCTCTATTGAGAATTCTTTCTTCAGTTCTGTACCCCATTTTTAATAAGGTTACTTGGTGTTTTGTTGACTAGTTTCTTGAGTTCTTTGTATATTTTGGAGATCAGCCCTTTGTCAGATATAGGATTGGTGAAAATCTTTT
The DNA here is from genome assembly GCF_943737965.1 of Phodopus roborovskii. Classification (NCBI taxonomy): domain Eukaryota; kingdom Metazoa; phylum Chordata; class Mammalia; order Rodentia; family Cricetidae; genus Phodopus; species Phodopus roborovskii. The sequence continues at coordinate 42,500 of NW_026126091.1, read as the reverse complement.
CCCAGTCTGTGGGCTGCCGTTTGGTCTTCTCCACTGTGTCTTACAGAAGCTTCTAAGTTTGAAGAGGTCCCATTTATTAATTGTTTCTCTCAGTGTCTGTGCCCCTGGAGTTATGTTCAGAATGCAGTCTCCTATACCAATTTGTTCCAGGGTACCTCTTACTTTCTCTTCTAAGAGGTTCAATGTGGCTGTATTGATGTTGAAATCTTTGATTCATTTGGACTTGAGTTTTGTGCATGGCGACAGCTTTGGGTCTATCTGCAGTCTTCTACCCACCCTCATCCAATTGTGCCAGCACCACTTGTTGAACATGCTGTCTTCCCCTCATTGTAGAATTTTAGCTGTTATGTCGAAAATCAGATGTTCATAGGTGTGTGGGTTAATATCAGGATTTCCAATTCAATTCCATTGGTCTACCTGTCTATTTTTATGCCAATACCAGGCTGTTTTCCGAACTATAGCTCTGTAGTAGAGCTTAAAGTCAGGAATGGTGATGCCTCCTGAATTTCTTTTATAGGGTTGTTTTGGCTAACCTGGGTCTTTTGTTTTTCCATATAAAGTTGATTATTATCCTTTCAATGTCGGTGAAGAATTTTGGTGGGATTTTAATGGGGATTGCATTAATCTCTAGATTGCTTTTGGCAAGATTGCCATTTTAACTATGTTTATCCTACGTATCCAAGAGCGTGGGAGATCTTTCCATTTTCTGGTATCTTCTTTAATTTCTTTCTTTAGAGCCACAAAGTTCTTATTACATAGGTCTTTTACTTGTTTGGTAAGCGTTACACCAAGATACTTTATGTTGCTTGTGGCTATTGTAAAGGGTGATGTTTCTCTGATTTCTTTCTCTGTCTCTTTGTCTTCTGAAAAAAGTAGGGCTACTGTTTTTTGTTTTTTGTTTTTGAGTTTATCTTGTATCCTGCTAGTTTGCTGAAGATGTTTATCAGCTGAAGGAATTCTCTGGTAGAGTTTATTGGGTCCCTTATGTAAACTATCATATCATCTGCTTATAGGGACAGTTTGACTTCTTCTTTTCCAAGTTGGATCCCCTTGATCTCCTTTTGTTGTCTTATAGCTTTAGGTAGAACTTCCCGTACTAAATTGAAGTGATGTGGAGAGAGAGAGCAGCCTTGTCTTTTTCCTGATGTTAGAGGCATTGCCTTAAGCTTTTTTCCATTCAGTTTGATGTTGGCTGATGGTTTGCTGTATATTTGTCTTATTATGTTTAGGTATGTTCGTGTTGTCCCTGATCTGTATAAGACCTTTATCATTAAAGTGTGTTTAATTTTTTTGAAGGCATTTTCCTCATCTAGGGAGATGATCATATGGTTTTTCTTTTTCAGTTTGTTTATATGATGGATCACGTTGATAGATTTTTGTATGTTAAACCATCCTTGCAGTCCAGGGATGAAGCCTACTTGGTCATGGTGGATGATTTCTCTGATATATTCTTGAATTTGGATTGCCCGTACTTTATTGAGTATTTTTACATCGATGTTCATCAGGGATATTGGTCTGTAGTTTTTTTTCTTAGTTGGGTCTTTGTGAGGCTTGGGTACCAAGGGTACTGTGGCCTCATAAAAAGAGTTTGGCAATGAACCTTCTCTTTCTATTTTGTGGAACAGTTTGAGGAGTAGTGGTATAAGTTCTTCCTTGAATGTCTGGTAGAATTCTTAATGGAATCCATCTGGCCCTGAACTTTTTTTGGTTGGAAGGCTTTACGATGACTGCTTCTATTTCATTGCAGGTTATAGGTGTATTGAAGTTGTTTGTCTGTTCTTGATTTAATTTTGGTAATTGATAGTTATCCAGAAATTTGTCCATTTCCTTTGAATTTTCAATTTTTGTGGAATAAATATTTTCAAAGTATGACCTGAAAACTGTCTGGATTTCCTCTGTGTCCTTTTTTATGTTCCCCTTTTCGTTTCTGATTTTGTTAATTTGCAAGTTCTCTCTCTGCTTTTTCGTTAATTTGGATAAAGGTTTGTCTATGCTGTTGATTTTCTCAAAAAAAAAAAAAAAAAAAACCTCTTCGTTGCATTGATTTTATTTATTTATTTATTTATTTATTTAAAAATTTTATATAAGGACTTTCTAATATTCAACGAGAATGAGGACACAACATACCCTAACTTATGGGACACCTTGAAAGCAGTACTACGAGGGAAATTCATTTCACTAAGTGCCTATAGGAAGAAAATAGACTATAGTCACATAAGAGAATTAACAGCGCAACTGAAAGCCTTAGAATAGAGAGAAGCGAATTCACCCAGTAGGAGTAAATGCCAGGAGGGCTGAAATCAACGAAATAGAAACCAGGAAAACAATACAAAAAATCAATGCAACAAAGACCTGTTTTTTTTTTTTTTTTTTTTTTTTTTTTTGATGCAAAAATACTCAATAAAATACTGGAAAACCGAATTCAAGAATTCATCAGAGAAATCATCCAACATGACCAAGTAGGCTTCATCCCTGGAAGGCAGGGATGGTTTAACATATGAAAATCTTTCAACGTGATCCTCCATATAAACAAACAGAAAAAGAAAAACCATCTGATCATCTGCCTAGATGACGATCATCTCCCTAGATGAGGTCATGTATAATATCTGACTGCATTCTAAACACTTATCCTTATATCACAGATGAGGAGTGCTCTAACCCCTCATCAAAGAAGCTTCTTTTTACAGAAGACATAGTTCATTACAGAAAGAAAGAACTGTTCAAAATTCAGACAACAGTTGACTGTGGGATTCCCACTCTCAGATGAAAAATCTACAACACCACTCTATACCTGATACTCTGGAAATATTGTGGAAGAGAAGTTGTAAAGATTATAATAGTTACTGGATGAAGACTCTAGGATGGCATTATAGCAGAAGGGTAATTGAGATAGCTTCTCCACTATTGCTTAGATTATTAACTTGAGTGATCTTTTTGAATTCCTGGAGATTTCCCTAGTGCCAGATTTCTCGTCAAGCTCATATTGGCTCCTTCTATCAAGATATTTCTTTCCTTGATCTCCTCTGTTTTTTCCCCAACTTGATGTTCCTGTTCCCTCATGTTCTCCTCCCCTCTCCCTTTCTTCCCTCCTTTTTCTCCTACCTCCCTCCCCTCCCTGTGCTCCCAATTCACTCAGGAGATTTTTGTCCCTTTCCCCTTCTCTGGGGATCCATGTATGTCTCCCTTAGGGTCCTCATTGTTTCCTAGCTTCTGTGGGGTTGTGGATTGTAGGCTGGTGATCCTTTGCTCTATGTCTGATATCTATGTATGAGTGAATACATACCATGATTGTCTTTCTGTGAATAGATTGTCTCACTCAGGATGGTTTCTTCTAGTTTCATCCATTTGCCTGAAAATTTCAAGATTGCTTTCTTCCTCCACTGAGTAAATCACCACATTTTCTTTATCCATTCTTCAGTTGATGGACATCTAGACTGCTTCCATGGTCTGGCTAATACAAATAATGCTACTATGAACATAGTTGAACAGATGTCCTTGCAGTATGAATGTGCACCCTTTGGATATAATAGTGGAATTACTGGGGATAACCCTAAGAATATGAACAATATTGGAGAGGCTACCTTAAATGCCTTTTCCTTATAATGATATTGATGAGTACCTTAAATTCCATCCTAGAGCCTTCATTCAGTAGCTGATGGAATCAGAAGCAGAGATTCATGCCCAAGTACTGAGGTGAAGTCCTGGAATCCAGTTTTAGAGAGGGAGGAGTGATGAGCAAAGAGGTCAAGACCATGCTGGAGAAACCCACAGAAACAGCTGACCTGAGCAAGGGTGAGCTCACAGACTCCAGACTGACAGATAGAAAACCTGCATGAGACCAAACTAGGCCCCCTGAACGTGGGTGCCACTTGGGAGGCCTGAGCAGTATATGGGGCCACTGGCAGTGGAACCAGTATTTATCCCTAGAGCATAAACAGGCTTTTGGAACCTATTCCCTATGGAGGGATACTCTCTCGGCCTAGATACATGGGGGAGGGCCTAGTTCTTGCTCCAAATCATGTGACAGACTTTAATGATCCTCCATGGGAGGCTTCACCCTCCCTGGGAAGTAAATGGAGATAGAATGGGGAAATGGTGGTTTGTCATGAGAGGGCAGGAGGAAGAGAGAACTGGGATTGGTATATAGAATAAGATTTTTTTAAATTTAAATAAAATTAAGACAAACAAACAAATAAATAACTATAAGAGCTTGTGAACTAGAGCAGGACATCTGTCTTCAAGATATGTCAGGGAAACTGGACCCAGGAAACCTCAACAACACATTTGACTACATAATACCTAAAATGACAAAAGCCAATCCACATGCTAGTGAGGATGGGGAAGTCCTCAAGGGGTTTCTCCCTAGAAGGACATTAATGGCTTATGGCAAAGGGAGAATCAGTCTTCTTCAGGGATGAGTGCTCCCATAGGCTAATGACTGAGGTGTGAGGCCCAGCCTACTGTGGGCATTACCAGATTTGGACAGGTGGTCCTAGTCAGTATAATTAATCAAGCTGAGAAACAATGGAAAGCAAGTCTGTAAGTAGCATTCCTGTATGGCCTCTGCTTCAGTGCCTGCCTCAAGTTTCTTGTCTGATGAACTGCAAGCTGTAAGATAAATAAACCCTGTCCTCCCCAAGTTGCTTTTAGTCATAGCATTTAAAACGGTGAGATAAATCAAATACAAGTGACTGGTAAAATTTACAGTGCTGACCCCCACCCCAGGTACCCTGAAGAGTCATGACTGTCTAGAAGCAAGGATAAGAATTCTGCATTTTAAATCACTAGGAATCTCATATGCCGCTTGAAAATTCATGACCTAGAATTTAGATTCCTTTAGATATATGTGGACCTGCTTATTTAAATGACAGAGCTAGAAAGTGAAACATTACAAATGCCAAATAACTACAGATTCAGTAAGAAGAGTTTCTTAATTTATAAAATTATCCTGGGAACAAATTTCCTTCTGACTGATGGAAATTTGAATAGGTAACTTCTATCACACAAGCTAGTGTAAAACTCGTTTTTGAAGGAGTCCCTAGGCAATTATTCACAGACAGATGTTCATGATAGATATTTGGATCAGCAGTTATTAGTTAACACTATTGACCTCAACTAAGAAGCCCTCAGGTTTCAATTTTGGATTTTGTGAGGCAACTGCCTTATTTAGGGAAGTTAGTTGGATTCCTATATCTCTTGGTGTTGGAGTAATTTGGTTTTAACAGAACTCCTGGAAATAGAGGGGTGGAATTCAATACTGGCTACTACTTAAATTTGAATTCTATTGATTTCAGAGTCAATCTGAAGACAACTTTGTGTAGGGTCCAAGAAAACACTGAAGGAAGACTTCAGACTCAAATAGTATGTAAGAAAAGGCTTTTTCATACCCACATTCATGTGGGGTTGTCCACCTGTACAAAATGGCAACAAACCCTGAGAGGAATGTGTAGGCACCTCTAAACACAACTAAGGGGAGTTCCAGGAGCAATTGGGTCATCTCAAACTTAATTGGTTAAGAAAGCTGCAGTTACATTAACAGATTTCTAATTGCCTGAGGTTTAGTCTTATCACTTTTGGATACATCTGTATAAGCTTGGATGTGGCCTAGAAGGGGCTGCTGGATTTCTCCTTGAGATATTGTGAGACTGACTTAAGCCCTCTGATTCTCCCTCAACCCCTGAATGTAAGGGTACAGTGGACAATTCGCTCTTTGTTGGGAGAGACATCTGTGTGTTCTTCTCAAAGAACTGAAACCAAAATTCAGTTGTAAAGTGGGAAGGTTTAACCCCTTCATCAGCTGTATTATGGTGAGTGTACTGTAGTTGTGCCATGAACTCCATTAAAACAGCATAAACAACACTACTGGCATAGGCCCAACATGCCCAAAGCCAAGGTTTTGCTTGTTTGTTTGTTTATTTGTTTTGCAAAAGAGATGGTTGGCACCCAGGGCCTTGGAGATGGTATGTGTTCTATTGCTGAACTAGATCCTCAGCTGTAGTAACTTACCTGCAAGTTATTTCCCTGACAAGGACAACTTGTAGAGTTACTCTTTCATGTAATTTCCACCAGCATCTAGTAAAGAAATGAAAAGGAGATGAAAAAAGGAAGCCCTATTGTTGAGGCCTCTGTGCATCATTCTGTGGAGCCTGACAGCGAGAGTACTGGATTTTTGGAATAAATCATCCTATTATTTTGGATCATGGAACCTTTCTTCTTTGCTTCCTTTGGGTGTGTGTGTGTGTGTGTGTGTGTGTGTACGTGCATGCATACCAAAATCTCAGGGATCTCTTATCAGTCAGTCTCAATTCAGGCTCGGACTTAGCAGGGCTGAATATCTCTAAAAACCAACAGAAATGAAAGTCCTGCTGATTTTTAGAACAGATGTTATATCTGTATGTTTAATTTTGAAAGTTCTTGGGAAGGACTATATATTAGGCCACTATTGAACTTCAAAAGTTAATAGAATCCTATTAGGTGGAAGCTGGCATAAAGCTAGACAGAAACTCAATAAATAATTGGTAAGAAGTCAGGATAGGCAGTCCAAAGAAAGAGAGAAGAGAACAAGTTTTTCTCCAAGAAAACTTCCATGGAATGATTTCATGGATATAGTGTGTGTATTATTGTTTGTATCTTAAATATGCCCCACAATTCAGGTTTAAGTCCTTGTTCCCCAGTTTGTGTTGCTATTTTGAGGACTGTGAAGTGTTTAGGAGGTGCAACCTTTTAGATCACTAGAGATGGGCTTTTGAAAGTTAAACCCACCTATGGGTTTTGGCCTTTACTCCTTGCTTACTGATCTGCCAAAATCTGAGGAGTTACCATTCATGCTGTCAGTACCACCATAAATTCGGCCGTACCCCCATTATGACCATACCCCCCTTGTGATGATAGACTATCCCTTCAGTTGCTTTTATAAGGGATTTTGTCACATAAATGCAAAATGAACCTAATAAATGTGTAAACATATGTTTGTTTGGCAGGGGTGTATTTGAAACACGAAAATCACTAAAGGAAAAAAAAGGTGAGAGGTGTCTGTTAGTATTCTATCAGCTGTAGCTTTAGAAAGCCAATTTTCTCTCTAGAGAGGAGTATTTATTTATTTATTTATTTATTTATTTTTATTTATTTGTTACAGTTGCAACAGGGGCACTTCAACAATGTTAGAAGTAAATGTTGTCAAACAGACTGTCTTAAGGCTATCTCTCTCTCTCCTCTGTGTATGTGTGTGTTACAGAGAGAATGAGAGAGAGAGAGAGAGAGAGAGAATCTTGGTTGGGATTTTTGTCTGGCTGGAGCTTGCTCAAATCTTGTCTGTTTTGTCACAACTGCTATGAGTTCAAATGTGCCTCTGCCCTGTTGTGCCTGAAAATCACTCTTTCCTTGATATTATTGACCACTTCTGCCTCTGACAGCCTTTCATTCCTGTCTTTTGTATATATCCTGAACCTTGCTGGGAGAAGTGTGAAATGTATGTCCCATTTAGGGATGAACACTCCACAACCTATTATTCTTTGGGTGTTGACCAGTTGGGTGTCTCTTTGTTAATTGACATCTGCTGCAAGCCTCTCTGAGGAGGTTGAGAGGTGCTGTGACCTATGGGTATGCTACCATGAATGAAACAGTTCTCATATAAGTTACTTTTAATGTAGCCATAGAAACTGCTAATGGTTGCTTCCCCTACTTCCCATATGGGTCCCCTAGTACCATGTGCCCAACAATTTCCACTTGAATCTCATTCCAGTGTCTGCTTTTGGTGACCTAAACCATATTTTGATTCAAATCCATACTTCTCCACTTAATAGCTATGTGACAAGCCATTAATCTCTTTATTGTCTCTTAGAAAATTTTGTCACTTAGAATTTCATGAGCTTTTTTTTTTTACACAAACTTCATCACAAGGTAACTAGTTCTGTGCTGTAACACAACACATGTTAGTATTTAAGAGTGTGGCCTAGGAAGGATAGAACTGGGCAACTGCAAGATTTAGTCAAGTAGCTCTACACAGATTCTCTGTTGCCCCAGTCATCCATCTTTTTGGATTTTGACCATATGGGATCTGAACAGGAGGTTTCATATGTTCCAGATAAAATTGGAGATAAAAAATTCAGGGCACACGTGTTCCTTGAGGTAGGTCAATAGTGCTATCTTTATAAATGAAACTCAGACCACTGCATTTTAGAGATAAGATCTGTCATTTTGCCTTAAATATACAACCCATGATGCCTGATCCATCACTGTCCCCTCTATGAAAGAAGATGTGGAGCTGAAGCAACTATTCCAACAGCTAAGTGACAAGAATTATTCAGTTGGAAACTGAAGGCTGATCATGGCCTTGCTCCTATAAAATTTTTAGTTCAAGAAGAAGCAGAAAATCCTATAGTCCAATTATACATCCTTAAGAACAAATACTCAAAGAATTCTTCATGGAATATTAACACATGAATATGATTAGATATCAGGCAATTGTAATAGGCTAGTGAGAACAAATATTATGTTCTGGCAATAATGATATATTGAAAAAATAAGAATTCTGTTGAGTGAACAGGGAGTGGAAGATGCGGGGATTCTAGACTTCATACTTCAAAGAAAGAACAGGAACTTTGTCTTAATGGGGAGTGTAAGAAAAGAGTCACCAGATGTAAATCTACCAGATGAAACAGCATGACTGCCCACATAGGGACCTCAAGAAGTTCTCTCAGTTTTACTCATCTTACTGTCACAGCTATGAAAATTACCCACCAGAATTCTGCTTTAAGCTGATATGATTTGGATTGGAATTTCAGTCAGAGGCACACATTATGACTAGGTGACTGAGGCACAGGTCCTGAGAATATATTACATTATCCCTGGATGCTTCCTGCCACACTCTCTTCTTCAAGATTGTCCACAAAGTAAAAAAAAAAAACTGTTCTCTGAAATAAACTTCAACCACTGTTTTAGTTAGGGTTTCTATTGCTGTAAAGAGATGCCATGAACATGTTAACTCTTTTATAAACATTTAATTGGGGTGGTTTACATTTAAGTAGTTTAGTCCATTATTGTCATGGTGTAAAGCATGGCAGTGTGCAGGCAGACATGTTGCTGGAGAAGGAGCAGAGAATTCCAGATCTTGATCTGCAGGCAACAGAAAGAAACTTTATGTCACTCTGGGCATAGATTGAACATCTGAGAGCTCAAAGCCTACTTCCACAGTGACATATTGTAGGCATCTGCTCTGTGCACTTGAAATGGCAATGGGAAGTGGAAAGAGAAGAGCTTGAGGTCTGGCTTTCCTTGGTGTGCTCTTTCTGGTGGGTCAGTGCTACTTTTCGGGGGTCAGAAGATCATGTAGGAATAGCAGGGAAATGCCCCTGTGGTTCTTTGTATTTTTCTGTATAATTGTCCCCAATATACACCCATTTATCATTCATCTTGGGTCTAGTGATATAATTACATCCTTGCCTTCAACACACTTCAACAGGGCCATACCTACACCAACAAGGTCATAGCTCCTAATAGTGCCACTCCATATGAGCCAAGCATTCAAACATATGAGTTTATGGGGGCCTTTCCTATTCAAACCACGACAGCCACCATGATATTATGCCCAAGTCCTACTTCTAAGAGACCATGGACTGGAACCTCTGAAAACCACAAGACATAAAAAACAATTCCCCCTTTAAGTTGAGTGCTGGTTAGTTTTATGTCAACTTAACAAACGTTAGTTATTTTGGAAGAAAGAATCTCAATTAAAAAGAATCTCCATATTGATTGGTGGGCAAGACTGTGGGGCACTGTCTTGACTAGTATTTAATATTGGAGGGTTCAAATCACTGTGTACATTATCACCCATGTAATATGGTAGTAGGAACAACAAGCAAGTGGGATGAGAAAACTACAGTGAGCAATCCCTTTAGCAGAACAACTCCATGGTCTCTGGGTCACTTTGTCTCTCCAGGTTCCCACCCTGTTTGAAATCTTGCCCTGAATTGCCTTCATGGTGGAAGATGATCAGGACATATAAGGTGAAATATACCTTTACATCCTCAAGTTGCTTTGTTTGGGTCATGGAGTTTTATCACAGCAATAGAAATCCTAAGACAAGTTGTTTTGCCAGGCATTTTGTTAAGTTATATAAAAGTAAACAAATATACCTGGTACAAAGACTTGCTGCAATTTATTTGGGGAAGACAAAGCACTAGGAGAAGTTTGAAGTGGAGGGAAGAATTAAAAACCATTGTGGGAGAAGTTACAAAATATCACAAAGAATTGTTAGAATTGACATTTTAGGGGTCCATTATGGTTTGTACTATTTCTGAGAATGCCTGAGGAATGTTTCCTGAAACAGACCCTGCTGGTTACACAGTTTATTCTAAGTATTTCTTGAGCTTCTAATGGAATTTGTGGTTAAGTTATCCTATAAAATTTGTGATTAAGTTAGCTTGAACCAAGAGATATGTGTCTCTTGACACAATGATATTCTTATCAGTAAGGAATGATGCAGCAGGGTTTATAGAGGGAATCTGTATGAAGCAGGGAAGATAGCTAAGTCAGGAAAGGATCTTTTTATGTGAGCATGGGGACCTGAGCTTGTATTTTCTTCCCCAGCACCCAAAACATATCTTTGTCACTCACTTCTCTAGCTCTCTTATGTGGCAGGCTGAGTTCAGTAGCCATAACATCTAGCCAGTTGGTATGCACAAGGTTCAGTGACAGACCCTGTCTCAAAGATATGGTGGGAAGCGATTGAGGAGGAAGGACACTCACAATCAGCCTCTGATTTTCACAGTCATAGACACTCCTGCATGCACACACATACAGAACATGCAAATGCACACAGACAGACACACAGAGAGCAGTTGTTGACTGAGTACAAAAGCCACATGCAAAACTTTCCTGAGTGTTCATGGTCTTTATCAGCTCAAGAATTTCTTTTCAAGCCGAATAAATGGCTCAGTGGTTAAGAACACTTGTTCCTGATGAGAACCCAGGTGCATTCCCAGCACCTACGTAGCAGCTCACAACTGTTTGAAAATCCCATTCCAGAGATAGAACACCCTCTTCTGACATTCTAGGTCACCAGGTATACAAATGATGTATACTGGCAAACAGCCATACACAATGCTTTTATTTATTTTTTGTTAATTTTTTAAAAAAATTATTACTGTATACATTTTATTTTTAATTACATTTTACATTCTAACCACAGTTCTCCTTCTGACCTCTCCTACCTCACACACATCATGAACTCTGGATAAACAGCTATGGAGCCTCCATGGTATTAAACTAGGTCTTCTGCATGTGAGAGACAGTTAGCTGTAGCTTAGGCTATCTGGGGGACTACTAGAAGTAGGACCAGGATCTATTCCTGGTATGTATGTTTGCCTGTTGGAGCTCATTCCCTATGCTTGGGCACAATGTTTATATTAATCCACTGAAAATTTTTTATTAATATTTTTCTTATTTTACATATCTATATCAGTTCCCTCTCATATCATGATAGGGAACAAGCTGCCCTATTTCCCTCCCATCCCATTCCCCACTCATTCAACAAGGAGGGTATGGCCTTCCAGGAGGGATCATCAAAATCAGTCAAGTCATTTGGGGTAGGGTCTAGGCCCTCCCGCCTGTCTGTAGGTTAAGGGAGTGTCACTCCATGGGGAATGTGCTCCCAAAGTCATCTCATGCACCAGGGATACATTCTGGTTCCACTGTCACAGGTCCTGTAGACTGCCCAGGCCTTAGAACTGAGACCCATGTTCAGGGTTCTGGGTCAGTCCAAAGTTGGTTTCCCAGCTATCAGTCTGGGGGATCCATGAACTCCCCCTTGTTCAGGTCAGCTGTTTCTGTGGAATTCTGTAGCCTTGTCTTGACCCCTTTGCTTAACACTCCTCCCTCTATGCAAATGGATTCCAGGAGTTTTGCTTAGTGTTTAGCTGAGGGTATCTGCTTCTTTTTCCAACAGTTTCTGGATAAAGGTTCTAGGATGGCATATAAGTTAATCTCATTATCAGGGAAGGACAATTAAGGTAGCCTCTCCACTGTTGCTCAGATTGTTATTTGGGATCAGTATTGTAGGTCTCTGGACATTTCTCTAGATTCAGTTGTCTCTTCAAACCTATAATGGCTCCCTCTATTATGGTATCCCTTTTTTTACTCTCGTTTATTCATCTCCCACCTCAAACTTCCTGGTCCCACATTTTCTCCTCTCCTCCCCTTCTCTTTCTACTAACTGCCTCACTGCCTCCCCACTCCCAATATGCTCATAGATCTTGTCCCTTTCCCCTTCTGTGAGGGACCTTGTATGAATCTCTTAGGTTCCTCCTTGTATCCTAGTTTCTCTGGCAGTGTGAATTATAGGCTGGTGATCCTTTGCTCTATGTCTAAAATATGAGTGAGTACATACCATGTTCCTCCTTTTGTGACTGGGTTACCTCACTCAGATTGGTTTCTTCAAGTTCCATCGATTTGCCTGTGAATTTCAAGATTCCATTGGATTTTCCCCCACTGAGTAGTATTCCATTGTGTAAATGTACCACATCTTCTTTATTCATTCTTCAGTTGAGGTGCATCTAGGTTGCTTCCAGGTTCTTGCTATTACAAACAATGCTGCTATGAACATAGTTCATAGTTGAACAGATGTCTTTGTTGCATGGATGTAGATCATTTGGGCATATGCCTAAGAGTGGAATTGCCAGGTCCTGAGGTAGACTGATTCCCATTTTCATAAGAAACAGCCATACTAATCTTCAAAATGGCTGTACAAGCTTGCACTCCCATCAGCAGTAGAGGAGTGTTCCCCTTTATTCACATCCTCTCCAGCATAAACTGTCATTGGTGTTTTCTGATTTTAGTCATTCTGACAGGAGTAAGATGGTGTCTCAGAGTTGTTTTGATTTGCATTTCCCTGATGGCTAAGGATGTTGAACACTTTCTTAATTGTCTTTCAGCTATTTTGGATTCCTCTATTGAGAATTCTCTATTCAGTTCTGTACCCCACTTTTTAATTGGATTATTTGCTGTTTTGGTGACTAGTTACTTGAGTTCTTGGTATATTTTGGAGATCACCCTTCTGTCAGATGTGGGGTTGGTGAAGATCTTTTCCCACTTTGTTGGCTGCTGTTTGGTCTTGCTGACTATGTCATTGCCTTAAAGAAGCTTCTCAGTTTCTGGAGGTCTTATTTATGACTTATTGATCTCAGTGTTTGTGCTACTGGTGTTATGTTCAGGAAGTTGTCTCCTTTACCAATTTTTTCAAGGGTACCTCCCACTTTCTCTTCTAAGAATTTCAGTGTGGCTGGATTTATGTTGAGGTCTTTGATGCATTTGGACTTGAGTTTTGTGCATTATGATAGACATGGGTCTATTTGCAGTCATCTATACACAATTATCCAGTTGTGCCAGCACCCAGGGAGTTCCCAGGAAAGGATGTGGGGGGAATTCAGCCTTGGCTGGTCCCAGACTTACCTCAGACGATGGATTCCAAAGGTAAGGGTATGCTCAAGATGGTCCTCAGGCAGAGGGAAGGCAAAGAGGCCTCTTTTGAAATTTTAATGTAATGTCCTTTGAACATATTCACCTCCTTTTTCCCAACTTTTCCATAACTTCACACTCAGCATTCCCATTGCTTCCCACCCAATTTTGAGCTTTCTTCTTCTTTTACTTCTTTCTTCATGGAGTAGAGATTTTATTGCCCAACCAATCTTCGAGTGGGGGCTGTATGTGGTACTTGATCTGCCTACTAGGCATAAGGGCATTAAAGAAAAGACTCCCCCTCTCCCAAAAGTTATAAAATACAGACGATTTCTCATCTAGTGGTAGGATTTTGCTGGGATTTTTTTTCTGGCTTGTGTTTGCATAGGCCTTATGTATGTTATCTATGCTGCCACAATCTCTATGAGTTCATATGTACATCTATCCTGCTTTGTCTAAAAAGCATTGTTTCTTTGCTGTTAATAATTCTTGCAAACTTTTTGCCCCTTCTTTTGTAAAGATCCATGTGAAACAAATGTCCCATTTAGGGCTGAACACTCCATGGTTATTTAATCTCTGCACACTGACTGTGTTAATTGTCATCTACCTAAAGGAGAAGTTTTTCTGAGGATTTAGGTCCACTCTTATCTATGGATACAGTAATAAGTCATTAGGAGTCATTTTAATACTATACCCATTTAGATGAATAACAGTACTGGGGTCTTTCCTAAAGCCTATGACTTATCTAGTCTCAGGTTCTCACAGTTTTCACAACTGAGGATTACTTTTCTCCTCTGGAAGCACAGATAGAATCTTCCAGCACTGTGAATACCAGAAAGCAATTACAAAGCTTCTAGGTTAGTGCCAAATTGATTTCTTCACATTTTGTGACTCGAGTATGCACTGCCTTCATCAATAGCATCTTATTGTCACATTATGAACAATAATTCTTGGGGGAGTGTTTATATAACACCATTGACCAACACCTCAAAATGAGAGACCCATTTCTGGTATTGGGGTTTTTATTTGAAAGTGCAGGGTTTATAGTTAGATATTGTGCCCCTTTTTAGGGTAGCTACAGTAAATTTCTTTTTTTTATAGGTGTATGTGCATATTTTATTATGGTTCTATAGTAGTAGATTTCCATATGGCTTTTTCAAAAGGACTTTAGGGATAATTATCCTTTCTTACAATCCCCTTTCTATCCTGCTCTCTATTCCTTTTACCAATCTAGTTAGCACCTCCTTTCAGAAAAGAATATGAAACACATATAACATTTAGTTGTAATATAAAAAAAAAACCAGATGGAACCTAAATTTCCAAAAATAAGAGACAGTTAAATAAAATTACATCTCATTAAGGACTACCATCCAACTATTTGGAAGAATAAAATGGATTATGTGTTTGTATTGAAATGTATCCAAGATGTACCACCAGAGTGAAGTAACAGAATACAAAGAAAGCAAACCAACATATAGATTGAAAATATATACTTAGGGCTGGAGAGATGGTTTCACTGATTGCCCTTCCAGAGGTCTTGAGTTTAATTTCCAGCAACTGCATGGTGACTCACAGACAACATCATTTGATTCTCAAAGCATGGTGAGGACCAGCAGTGTATCATTTCGAAGTTTGTAAGAAATGAATATCCTTGTCCTATAGCAGAACCTCTGTTGCTGGGGCCTAAGAAATCTTCAAGAGGCTTTTTAGGTGTGTGCAGATGTTTTGTGACTCTCCCACCCATGCACTAGACATACTGTTAATAAGTACAGTTTCCAAAACTCTACTCACAGATACTCTGATTTACCAGAGTTAGACTGAGATGCCTGTTTTTTTAAAATGTTTTACTGTTGGGGCACATAAAGATGGCTCCACTTTATCTTGGCTCTAGGTCAGAAAGTTCAAAACTATACTTAATAAGTCATAAGACCTAAAGTTCTAAGGCATGGCTAAAGTACGATGTTTAATCTTGGCTTTGAGTGTGTCTTATCTAAATAACAACACACTTGGTATGATGTCTGATTACTCCTGACCCTCAAGGGCAGATAGTGAGAAATTAAACATAATGTATGGTTACTGAATCCTTAGAGAACTGAGGAAGAAATTCTGTTTGTTCTGTATACATGATACCACGTTCACCTTTTTGGTTAAGATATTTAAGAATAGTAAAGAATAAACCAGGGGTATTCAGTATTGACTGAATCTGCCACCCTGATTTTATTCCTGTGTCTCTATCTTTCTTTTACTGTCTTTAGCTAGCTTTTCTCAATCCACACTTCCCCTCTCAGGTATGAACTGGGCAAGTCGCCTGTCTCCAATTGCAGCCCCCAAAGACAGCTTCTTCAAAGTCTACCCAAGAAATCTGCTGAAGATATTTTGAGAAAGATGGTGTTCCTTAGCTTTCTGAGACTTAGAAAATGTGCCTAAAATTACCTACACAAGATGGAAAGGTTTTGTCTACTTGACACACAATCTAGAGTTACCTGAGAAGAGGAAACAAGAATTAAGACAATGCCTCAGCAAAATTGAGATTTGCCTCAAATGAACATTGTGGAGGAGGCAGGCAGACCACTGTGAGTTCAAGGCCAGCCTGGTGTACATAGTGAATTTCAGGCCCGGTGGGGATATAAAGCAAGACCCTACCTCACAAGAAAAAAAGAGAGAGAAAAGAGAAAGAGACAGCCTGTAAACAAGTCTAGGTGGAATTTTCTTAATTATTGATTGATGTGGGATGGCCCAGTTCCTTATGGGTGTTACTATGCCTAGGTATGGTCCTAGGTTGTATAAGAAAACAGACTGAATAAGTCATGAAGAGTAAGCCATTAAGCAGTACATCTCCATGTCTTCTTTATTAGTTTCAGTTTTTAAGTTTCTATCCCAAGTTTCCTGGATAATGAATTATAAACTGTCAGATGAAATTGCTTTGGTCATGGTGTTTAACAGCATCATTAAAAATCCTAAGATTTGTGTGTGTGTGTGTGTGTGTGTGTGTGTGTGTGTGTGTGTGTGTAAAACAACACAAGGTATAAGAACTATTGAAGCTCAGAAAATTGTGGATTGAAATGGTCTAGGAAATGGGGACTGAGATAATATGAAAGGCTGAAGGATATTCTGGTCAGATGCCATGGAGATTGAAGAGACACATGTGACCCCTCCCCCAACTATAGATAAGTATCATGGTTTGAATAAGAATGGCCTCCATAGATGCATGTGTTTGAATGTTTGACCATAGAAGTGGCATGATGAGAAGGTATTGCCTTGTTGGAGTAAGTGTGGCTTTTTTGAAGAAAATGTATGACTAGGGGGGATAGCCTTTGAGATCTCAGTAGCCCAAGCCACACCCAGTGTGGCATTCACTTCCTGTTGCCTACAGATCCAGATGTAGAACTCTCAGCTCCTTCTCTAGCACCATATCTGCCTGCATAATGCCATGTTTCCCACCATGACAATAATTGACTAAACTTCTGAAACTAAGCCAGTCCCAATTAAATGCTTTTATTATAGAGTTGCCATGACCATGTTGTCTTTTAGCAGCAACAGAACTCTAAGACAATAAGCTATAATTTAAAGCCAGGACGGAAGTAATTTTGAATTTTAATATCTTAATTTGTGAGGTTATTTATGTTGCAATGATACCAACATTGTGTAGCATATGTGGACCACATGTCCATAAAGTCTCTGGGTTACCATATATCCATATACTAATAATATTGAACTGGTTATCTCACTTGTAGGTGACTTTTGTTGGTAAGATACTTAAATTGTAGTCCTTCCCCCACCTTCTTTCATACAGTTTCCCTTGTGAGCTTAGTTATCCATGCTCTTATCAACTTCTCTGAGGGAGACCCCAGTTCTGTTAATTTTACTCAGCATCTGGTTATGTAATTTGAAGCAGGTGATACTCACTGGCTTTAGACACACAGGATTTCTGTGTGTGTGTGTGTGTGTGTGTTTGTGTATGTGTGTATATAAACTATAAGCTTTAAAATCCTGAACACAGTCCTTGTTATGGTATTAGAAATTTTAATACCCCAGGACCTGCCAGGCTACCCCTAGGGTTTCCTGAATTATTCCCAAAGGACTCACTTTGACAGTCCAATTGTGGAACAAATGAATACAGATTAGAGCTGAATATTTTAAGGAATTATTTCCAGAAAGATTTTTTGGACTTGTTTTCTCTTTCTCAATGACACCATGGGATCTCCAGTATTGTCAAATCAGATATTATGAAAAGGAGAAAAACATGAGCAATGAGAGCCAAGGAAAGCCAAGAAGGCAGCCATTCAAGCAGCTAATGGCTAGGTTGCATCATGTTGATGTGACTTCCTTTCTTGGTAAAAAGTAGAAGGTCCAGTACATTATGATGTAGGATGTTAAAACAAGAAGATGAGGGAATCTTGTGTCAGTAGCTATGATGAAAATAGTACAAGTGTGCATTTTGTCTCTATTATTATTTTTTTTTACCTTTCCTGGATTATCACGTTTGTGTGACACTGCCAGGTGGCTTTCAGACCAATGATGCCTTCATTAAGAGGGGAGCTTGATTAGTTACTTTTCCATAGCTGTGACAAAAATGACTGATATAAACAGCCTAAGGGAGGAAACATTAATCTTGGCTTGGAGATTCAGAGGGCTCAGTCTATGAACACTTGGCTTCATGTACTTAGGCAGAACATTATGGACGCAGAAGCAGGCAGTGGAGGAGAGATTTTCACTTCATGTCAACCAGGAGGAAGAGAAAGTGTATAGTGGAATGGGCTACAATAAGATATAGCCCCACAAGGACATCCTCATTGATCTATTTCCTCCAACTAGGCTCTATCTCCTACTTTTTACTATGTCCCTTTGTCATCGTAATGACACTGGATTATGAATCTTTCAAGAAATAAATGAAGTATTCATTGGGTTTGAGCCTTAGGTCTTACTGTCTCTGGAGATGTCCTCACAGACACACCAAGGGGTGTTCTTTGTTCCTAGGTGAGTCTCAGTCCAGTAAAGTAGACAATCAAGATTAGCTATCACAACTCTCCTGTCAACAGTGTGACACTAAGGAATATTTAACCTTCCAGGAGAAGTATTTGCCTGTGTGACTGAGATAATGTGGGGCTGAAATCTGAGGAACACACAGTGCATGGCCTCCTGTAGCAGCCATGGCAGGACCTGCACTCTGATGTCTCAAGCATTGTAACTTTGTCACATATTTTAAGTTTTTTCCCAATGTTATTTTTGAACACCATTGTGGTTTTAAAGGCTGACTTCTATTGTTTTCAGTTGTGTTCACTGATATTAAATGGGACCCAGTGCTCTGATAAAATTAAACAAAACCAGGCTACAATCAAGTATAAAGATTTTTCTCACAGTTCTGGGATCAAATTTGGGGTCTTATGAAAGCTATGCCTGAATTTTAGTTTTACTTTCATTTTTGTTGTTTACATTTTCTATTGAGGCATAGTAGCCCTCAGAGTCACTATTTACCATACTGTGACCTGAAACTTCTATTTCTTTTGTTTCTCTTATCTCTACCCCAACCCAAGTACTAAGACTTTGGGTATATATATAAAACCACGCTTGGCATAGCTTCAGTTTATTTTCATGATGAACTTATAAACTCCATTATTTTTAAACTTGAGAAATCAAGCACTAAATCAAAGGAACAGTCACATATAAACTCTCCTAGATGAAATTTTCTAAATGCGCATCTACTTTCTTAGATGCCTAATATGTCTACATGGTACCAAGTTTCATTCACTACTGTAATCTCAATAAATTCCACAGAGCCTGCCCCATGATACATCTGGAAAAAAGTTATTTGTATGGACTGGACACAAAAACACATGAGGACAAGAATCCTGTGAAGAAAAATATGCAGTACCTAGCAAATGCTTTTTCTCTGCTGGGATTTATATGACGAATGATTGAGAAGTTGGTTTACATATTTGATCTTGTGATATTGGAACTTCTGAACAATTTAGGGAGGTTTCTAGATTAGAAAATTCTAGTAAGTTTAAATTTAACTCCTTCACTATAAGACATTTCTTATTCCCTCCCTTCTTTTCCCCTTCTCTCTTCCTCTCTCTTTATTTTTATCCCATACTTCCTCCTTTGTTTTTGTTTTGTTCTGTGGTGCTTGGAGACTAACACTGAGCTACATGAAATATATACAGTCCTAACAAGAAACAGCTCACACAAAGATGATCTCAGCACTTGGTATCATATGCCTTTAATCCCATGACACATGAGAGGTATTCAAAACAGAAACAGGGGCTCATAGCTGGCATTCAGTCTCCAGCCACATTGAAGATAGGAAGATACTGAAGTCTCGGGATTCTCCAGCCACTCAGAGGAAAGGCAGCAACCTGAGCTTTGGTAGAGCGTGGATCGCCTTTTAGTCTGAAGTAGAGTAAGAGCTAGTGGCTGGCGGCTTTGCTATTCTGATATTCAGGGAAACCTTAACAAATCATAAATAATATATGACTGTGTATGTAATGTGTGAAATTATTGAAGAAGAAATTAATTAAATAAAAAAGTTGACTAGGTTTGCCAATAAAAAGGAAGAAAGCTTTAAAATGTATTGTGTATTTAACGTCTCAATCCAATGGTATCTAAAAGATCTTATGTAAAAGAAACCTATGCTAAAAGCAAGACATGGTGATCATAATGAAAACAGATTAATTTGTATATTGAGGTAGTATACTCAATATTATTTGAAAACAATTTTTAATGCTTATCTTGAGGAGCAATTCACACATAAAAATGCATTGGAGAGTTCAGTGACAAGTATCTCCTAAGGAAGTGATCATCATAAAGTTAGCTATTTGTAATACCCAATTTGGCTAAAAGTCATAAGCCTAACTTTAAAATAATAACTCAGTGAACAATGTCATCCAAACAAATAGATGCTCAGCTCTAAGATGAAGGATAAAACTGTCTGGTGGCTAAGGTCTCTATGTAGACTTAAACTTGTCTTGAGGTACTGGTAGAAGTTCAACAATGAGACCTTACTCAAATTAGGCTGAAAAAGGATTTTTCCTCAACCAACAAAAGCATACATGAGACATTACATAAAGCATTCGTAGATACTGACAGACTGTATTATTCCTCAAAAAATAAAAACTCTTAATATCCTCCATGTTGTTTCTAGATGTTAACACTAGAATATTGAATACAGAAGGGAGGTAAATATTCCAGAAAGGTAAGCTCTGTCAAGTTTGGTTTTGATGTTTCCAAAAGGAGATTATTATAATTTATAATTTAAATTTATGTATATTGCATGACCTACTACATTAATCAATGATCATCAAGCATAAAATCATACTTAATGGGTCAAGAAGGCTGAAGAAAATTCACGGAAAAGTTTTTCAACGCTAACTCATGTGAATTAACTCAATACTTCATGAATTTAAAACATAACATTTTGGCAAGAAGTAGTCTTCAAGTATTGAAGTCACAAATGTCCTTATATTCCACATGAACAAATGTCTTCGTTGTAACTAGAAATTACCAGCAAACAAAATTATGATAATTATATATTGTTGCACCTGCACTAAGACAATTATATTATTGCCAAAGGAGTAGCTCATGCTAAAATTTGTTGACTCCAATTTCCTTCAAGATTTTTGTTTAGTTTATTTTTTTAAAATAAAAAAACAAATTTGAATTAAAGGGCAAATGTTTGGACTTGTCCCTTGTATTTCTTCATCTTTTAGGATTTATTACCCTGTCTGTTGCAGGTATTGTAAAGAGTCCTACTGTCTATTTCTTGTCATGGGCATTGGTGCTTTG
Organism: Phodopus roborovskii; assembly: GCF_943737965.1. Classification (NCBI taxonomy): domain Eukaryota; kingdom Metazoa; phylum Chordata; class Mammalia; order Rodentia; family Cricetidae; genus Phodopus; species Phodopus roborovskii. The sequence goes on along the minus strand of NW_026126091.1, from coordinate 21,266 downwards.
TAGCCATTATCACTGTTATTTTGTTAAGTCCATAATGCTGCTGAATTTTATGTACCATTTTACATATTATATGAGATATATTATATAATACCAATTGCTTATTTTCTGACACTTACACTATAGCATAAATCTCTCTTATTAGCCATGTGATGGTAGTACATGCCTTTAATCCCAGTACTCAGAAAGCAGAGAAAGGATGATCTCTGTGAGTTTGAGGTAAACTTGGTCTACATGGGGAGTTCTAGGACAGCTGAGGCTGTTACAAAGAGAATCCTGTTTCAAAAGAAAAAAATTACAAAAACAAAAAACAAAACACTATTTGAAAGAGCATCTTCAGAATTATGCAGATAGCATTTTTATAATCTGTTTTACATGGGCATACACAAAACAGGAGGTATGAATGAAATAAATTTATTGATGTATTCTTTTTTTAATTTATTATTTTACATGTCGATCCCAGTTCCCTCTCCCTCCCTCCCTCCCTCCCCTCCAGCCCTCCCTCCCTCCTTCCCTCCTTTTTACCCCCTCTGCCCTCTCACATGCACTCTAAACACCCTCCCCTCCCAAACCCCCACCACAATACCATATGTAGGGGAATGCCATCCAGTTGGGGTCATGTAGATCTGACAGGTCATGTGAAGTAGGGACAAGGGCTTCTCTCCTACCTCTAGAATAAGGCAGTTATCCCTCCATGGGGGATGTGTTCGCAAAGTCCTTTTGTGCACCAGGGATACATTCTGGCTCCACTGTCTAAGGTCTCTTAGACTGCTCAGTCCTTCTGGCTGAGACCCATATTTAGGGGGGCTTGAGTCAGTCCCATGTTGGTTTCCCAGCTATCAGTCTGGTGGCCCATTAGCTCCTCCTTGTTTAGGTAAGCTGTCTCTATGTGTTTCTGCCACCTGGTCTTGTCCTCTCCATCTGCATCTGGGTTCTAGTTCGACTCAGTGTTTATGCATGGGTGTTTGCTCCTGTTTCCAACAGGTATTCGATGAGGGCTCCTTGGATAAGTTAGATGCTGATCTCACTATCCTGGAAGGGCATTTATGGTAGCCTTTCCACGGATGCTCAAAGTGTTAGTTGGCGGCAGTCTTGTAGTTCTCTAGACCTTTCTTTGTGTTCAATTTTATCTTCAAACCAATATTGGCTCCCTCTTTTATGTTCTCTCTCTCTCTCTCTCTCTCTCTCTCTCTCTCTCTCTCTCTCTTCTGTCTTCTATTCCTAACTGGTCGCACATATATTCCTTTCCTCCCCCTCATTTTCTCCTACTTCTCTCTCCATTCGCTGCCCTCCACTTCCCTTGTGCTCTGGGGGACTTGTCCCTTCCTGCTTCTGTGATGGACTTCATATGAATCTCTTAGAATACACCTTGTATCCTAGTTCCTCTGGTGGTGTGAATTATAGGCTGTTGATCCTTTGCTCTAGGTCTAAAATCCATATATGAGTGAGTACATACTGTGTTCCTCTTTTTGTGACTGGGTTACCTCATTCAGGATGGTTTCTTCAAGTGCCATCCACTTGCCTGTGAATTTCAAGATACCATTATTTTTTTTTCTGCAGAATAGTATTGCATTGTGTAGATGTGCCACATCTTCATTATCCATTCTTCAATTGAGGGGCATCTAGGTTGCTTCCAGGTTCTTGCTATTACAAATAGAGCTGCTATGAACATAATTGCACAGATGTCTTTGTTGCATGGATGTGGAGCATTTGGGTATATGCCTAAGTGGGGGATTGCCGGGTCCTGTGGTAAACTAATTTCCAGCTAACAGTCTAGTGGCCCTTAGCTCTTCCTTGTTCAGATAAGCTGTACACAATGGAATACTACTCTGCAGAAAAAAATAATGATATCTTGAAATTCGCAGGCAAGTGGATGGCACTTGAAGAAACCATCCTGAATGAGGTAACCCAGTCACAAAAAGAGGAACACAGTATGTACTCACTCATATATGGATTTTAGACCTAGAGCAAAGGATCATCAGCCTATAATTCACCCCACCAGAGGAACTAGGATACAAGGTGTATTCTAAGAGATTCATATAAAGTCCCTCACAGAACTGGGAAGGGACAAGTCCCCCAGAGCTCAGGTAAAATGGGGGAGGACAGTGAATGGAGAGAGAAGTAGGAGAAAATGAGGGGGGAGGAGAGGGAAGGCATGTGCGACCAGGAGGATTGAGCCTGGTTAGGAATGGAAAATAGGAAAGAGAGAGAGAGAGAGAGAGAGAGAGAGAGAGACAGAGTCAGAGAGAGAGAACATAAAAGAGGGATCCAATATTGGTTTGAAGGTAAAGTTGATCACAAAGAAAGGTCGAGGGAACTACAAGACTGCTCCCAACTAACAATTTGAGCTTCCGTGGAAAGGCTACCATAAATGCCCTTCCCGGAGAGTGAGATCAACAACTAACTTCTCCATGGAGCCCTCAACTAATGCCTGTTATTAATGTATTCTTAAAACTGCATTTATGTAGGGGCATAATGTCCTTTTCTTCCAATTGTGTGTTAATGCAGAATTATTGATATTCTTCTATTTTTTCTCATGCCACTTGATGATGCAAATGTAAAAAAAAGGAAATGGAAATATGAAAGTTTTTACTCCATTGCCTCCTCAATTTTCTCCCAATATTTGTTATGCATTCTGTAAGTTTTGATTTGGTCATACAACATTCCATACAGAATTTTGTGTTAAAAACTTACATTTCTCCATCAAATGGTCCTCAAATGGTTTGTTGGTTGAAACATCAAAGAGTTATATTTTTGGTCATATCACAAGGAAAAATCTCCCAGATTTTCCCATATTCATACAGCAACTATACCATGCATGTTGTCTGTCTGGACACAGTAATATGATTTGATTCCATTTATTACAGGTTTCATCTCAACTACAGAGTTATTAATATGTAAATCATTGCAAGTCAACACTAGTAAACTATATATATATATATGTATATATATATGTATATATGTGCTAAACAATGTATTGAAATATTATTAATACTAGATTTTAAATATCTGAGTGGTAAAGCATACATCTTTTTCATGTGGCATTCTAGTCTAGGCTCTAAAGGATTCCTTATAAAAAAACATTTGGTGAAGATCTTCCAGATTGTTCAGCTTTGTTTTCCACTGAGAGGCAGGCAGAGAACAATTTGCTGTAATAAAGAACTGGGAGTTGACAAAGTTGACAAATTTTAACTTAAGTCCTTTAGCCAAATTGAATTACATGGAAACTTCTATATAACCTGAATCAGGCAAAAGAAACTTATGGCAAAGACAGCAAAGTAGAAACAAAACTTTTTTTATTAAGCTCCTGTTCTCGCTAATTCTGTATCAGCAATTCTATAGCTCGTCCCTCACTTCCTCTTCTACTCCTGTTTTGTTGTTTTCTATGCTATGTATTTTGATCATTATCCAATATGTGGTAAATTATACACATTTGGAAATGTGCTATTTGAAAGGAGTGAAGATGATATCATATTTATGCCTCAGGTTACTTATGTTTTGTACTACCTAAGTGAATTATGTTGATTTTTTTTTTACCATTTTGGGCATGGAAAGCACAAAATATGCTATACTATTACTAGAATTAGAGTTTATATTCTGTTATTAAAAATGACAATAGTCTTCACCATTGAACAATTGCCAAGCATCAGCTAGAATGATAAATTTCCAGTTGTCAGCAGAAGTAGACAGACTTTGGTCTCATGAAATCTATAATTTAGTAAGCTCACCTTTCACTTATAATATGGTGATTCCCAAATTTCTCTAGCCAAGATTTCTTTGTGTCTCAGAATTGAATATCCAACTATACTATCTACTTGTATTTCTACTTGCATAGTCCCTGAAGGTCAGTATTTTCTATACTGAATTTATGAGATTGTATTTATGGCCATAGCCCACACTGTCTCCAACAAAGAAGAGTAAATGCAACCCATTTCTCTTCTACACTTCCTGTTTCAGAAATGTCACCTTTATCAGCACATAGGTAGAGATGCCTCCTTTCTCACAAGCCATTCCTTATCTATCACTTAGACATATCCATTGTGATTCAACATCCCATAGCTCTGTTCATTTTCCTCCAATTCATCCATTTCCATTGTTCTAGACCCAATCCTCTATCATTTTTTGAGGAAACCACTACAGAAGTTTTAATATGTGTCAAAGTACTCCAGTGTCATCTGTCTTCCACTAGTGCACCTCCCAAACTCTTGCTTTCTGTGTCTTAATCATTCTAGCCTCATATATGATTCTAAAGCAAATCCCTTTCTTTCTTTATAGACATGATCCTCTTGGTCTAAGTTTGTAGTCTACTCTAGTTTATAAACTCCTACCTCTCCTTTAACTGTAAGGCTATATATTACATAAAAAACTCCCTGTGTTTTCCTTGGATAAGTTCCCTAAAATGTGCATCCTCATGTTTTCTGATTTTAAACTTTTTTGTCTCCAGTTGAAATTATATGATCAACTGGTTGTTCCATGTCTACTTGTATAAACTCAGAGCTCTGTAAGAAGGTGACTGTCTTTTTCCTCACTTGTATCTAACAACGTGCTTGGATAACAAGGGACACACTCAATATTTACTCAACAATTCAAAGGCATTAATCATTAACCTTGATTGTCATAACTAAGAATATCAGAATTTTAAAAAATTAAATATCAATGCAAATAAATTCACAGTTTTGCTTCAACTATAGGAACCTCTGACTACCCCTCTAGTTTTTTCACTTAAGTAGAGTGAAGTCTGCTGTATAAAGTCTTTGTGTGTGTGTGTGTGTGTGTGTGTGTGTATTTTAAATTGAGTTGTTTGTCATCTTTGGGAAACAGTAATAGAAGCTTTTATTTACAATTCACGTTGTAAATAGACTGAATGTAAATTTCTGTTTGTGGAGTTAAAAATTTAAAAATTTACGATGGATAATTGTCATCAAATAACAAAACCCTTTTCATTGACATTTCAGAGACTAGGAGAAAATGAACTGGGTAAGGAAAGTTAGAGTCCGCAATGAATTTGAAGAGTTTGAGTTTTCACTCTGCCAAGAGTCTGAGGTAGAATTATTTAATTCAGCCCGGGAGTTGACAATTCAATCTACTTCTCTAAATCTGGCTATTTGCCTTTGCAAAATGTATTTTCACAAAGCATCATTTATGAAATTCTTTTTACTACACCTATTGGAAATGAATGTAAAGACCTATAAATTTACACAATAGTCATTTTCAAAACAAGATTAAGATTCTCATTCCCACTTATAGTCATTCTTTTTTTTTAACTGAGCTATAAAATTCTTACTAACCAAAAGAATTTGCAAAATTTATCTCCTGTATATTCTACAAACTTAAGACGATTCTAGTCATTTGGTGACATGGAGTTATTAAATATTTTACAATATTTCAGAATTGAAAATCTTGACTGTCTAATCTTATAAGTGTGCCAAATTTTTGATTTTCTTTTGTCTAAGTCATGGAAAAATTCACAAATTACTCTTGGCAGAAACCCCTAATAATGCTGTGTAACAAATACTTCCATAACATTGGTTTCTAATTGGAACCTCACTATAATTATGAAAAATTGCACTCTCACCACTCCCACTCTTCCCAAATAACAAAACTGAATGTTGTCTGTTATTTTCACATAGTAAATAGTGGGACTGTCATTTCCTTCAGATCTTTAGATTTTTAGGTTCCATGATCTTTTACTCTAGCTTATATTGGAGATAGGAAGCCTTATTATGTCTAAATTTTCAGGATAATAATCTGGAATAAATCTTCAAAGCTTCCACTACCTCTAAACTTCTATAGGAGATCGCAAACAGTAATTATTAAAAGATAGTGACAATTAAATGCCATTGGAGGTATTAGAACATGTTCTTACTTCCTATGTTAGAATGAGAGGACAAGGATTCACCCAAAGAACAAAAGTCAGGATTTGTTCACTTATTTAGCCCCTACTGTGTGACAAGTACAGCCTAGACATTGTAAATGCAAAGATACCAATGACATGAACCCTGAACTTTAGGACTTCACAGTCCTTTGGAGGATATGAACACATAAAAACATAGTTATAAGTCACCATATTAAATACAGTGAAAGGTATATGCAGAAGGGCTTTTGCAACATGTAGAACACTGTCCAACTTGACCTGCAGTAGCTGAGATGTAACCTGATGGAAGGGAGTACCACGATCCAACCAAACATGTTATGCTATTTGGGGACTACATCCTGTATGAAAACAAAATAACTGTTTTTTTTTTATTCCTTTTAAATTTTTGTTATTTACATTTATTTTATATGTCAATCCCAGTTCCCACTCTCTCACTCTTACCATCTTTCCTCCCTCACATGCACCCTGAACACCTTCCCCTCACATCCCCCCAAACTAATTCCACATGGAGGGCAATGTAAATCTGTCAAGTCAGTTGAAGAAGTGAATAGGACTTCTCTCCTGTCTCTAGGTTAAGGCAGTATCCCTCCATGGGGGATGTGTCTGCAAGGTCCTTTTGTGAACCAGGAAAACATCCTGGTTCCACTGTCTGAGGTCTCTTAACTGCTTAGTCCTTCTAGACAAGACCCATATTCAGGGGGTCTGAGTCAGTCCCCTTCTGGATTCCCAGATATCAGTCTGGGGGCCCGTTAGCTCCTCCTTGTTCAGGTAAGCTGTCTCTATGTGTTTCTGCAACCTGGTCTTGTCCTCCCCCTCTATATCTGGATTCTACTTCTACTCAGTGTTTAGTTATGAGTATTTGCTTCTGTTTCCAAAAGGTACTGGATGAGGGCTCCATGATGGTGGATAAGTTACGTGTTGATCTCACTATATGGGAAGGGCATTTATGGTAGCCTTTCCACGGTTGCTGAAATTGTTAGTTGGTGGCAGTATTGTAGGTCTCTAGACTTTCTTTAGGTTCAGTTTTCTTTTCAAACCAATAATGGCTCCCTCTTTTATGTTTGTTCTCTCTCTCTCTCTCTCTCTCTCTCTCTCTCTCTCTCTCTCTCATTCTCTATCTCTCTCTCCTGTCTTCTATTCCTACCCTGGCTCAATCTCCCTAGTCACATATGCTTTCCTCTCCTCCCCTTCTCTTTCTCCTACTTCTCTCTACATTCACTGCTCCCCACCTGCCCATGTGCTCTGGGGGACTTGTCCCATTCCTCTTCTGTAAGGGACTTATATGAATCTCTTAAAATACACCTTGTATTCTAGTTCCTCTGGTTGTGTGAATTATAGGCTGGTGATCCTTTGTTTAGAACTAAAACCATATTTGAGCAAGTACATACCATGTTCCTCTTCTTGTGACTGTGTTACCTCATTCAGGATGGTTTCTTCAAGTGCCATCCACTTGCCTGCAAATTTCAAGATGCCATTATTTTTTTCTGCAGAGTAGCATTACATTGTGTAGACATGCCACATCAAACTTTTCCCAGTTTGTGGGCTGCAGTTTGGTCTTGTCCACTGTGTCCTTTACCTTACAGAAGCTTCTAAGTTTGAGGAGGTCCCATTTAGTAATTGTTGATCTCAGTGTCTGTGCTCCTTTCGTTATGTTCAGGAAGTGGTTTCCTTTACCATTTTTTCAAGGGTTCCTCCTAATTTCTCTTCTAAGATATTTAGTGTGGCTTGATTTATGTTCAGATCTTTGATCCATTTGGACTTGAGTTTTGAGCATGGCGATACACATGGGTCTATCCGCAGTCTTCTACACAGCATCATCCAATTGTGCCAACAGCATTTGTTGAAGATGCTTTCCTCGCCCCATTGTATTCTTTTAGATGTTTTGTAGAAAATCAGGTGTTCATAGGTGTGTGGTTTTATATCCAGATTTTCGATTAGATTCCATTGGTCTACCTGCGTATTTTTGTGGCAATAAAATCCTGTTTTCAGAACTATGGCTCTGTAGTAGAGCTTAAAGTCAGGGTTGGTGATGCCTCCTGAAGATCTTGTATTGTACAGGTTATTTTTTATTTTTTATTTATTTATTTATTTATTTTTGGCTATCATGGTTCTTCTGTTTTTCCAAATAAAGTTCATTATTACCCTTTCAAAGTCAGTGGAGAATTGTGGTGGGATTTAATAGGCATTCCAATGAATCTGCAGATTGCTTTTTGGCAAGATTGCCAATTTTACTATGTTGATCCACCCTATCCAAGACCGTGGAAGATCTTTTCATTTTCTAGCAACTTCTTTAATTTCTTTCTTTAAAGTCACAAAGTTCTTATTATATAGGTCTTTCACTTGTTTTGTAAGCATTAACCCAAGATACTTTATGTTGGTTGTGGCTTTTGTAAAGGGTGATGTTTCTCTGATTACTTCCTCAGCCTCTTTGTTGTCTGAATAAAGTAGGGCTACAGATTTTTTTAGTTTATCTTGTAGCCTGTTAGATTGCTGAAGGTGTTTATCAGCTGTAGGAGTTCCCTGGTAGAGTTTTTTGGGTTGCTTATGTAAACTGTCATATCATCTGCTATTGGAGACAGTTTGACTTCTTTCTTTCCAAATTGGATCTCCTTGATCTTCTTTTGTTGTCTTATAGCTTTAGCTAGAACTTCAAGTACAATATTGAAGACATATGGAGAGAGAGGACAGCCTTGTCTTGTTCCTGATTTTAGAGGAATCGGCTTAAGTTTCTCTCCATTCAGTTTGATGTTGGCTGTTGGTTTGCTGTATATTGCTTGTATTATATTTATGTATGTTCCTGTTATCCCTGATCTCTCCAAGACCTTTATCACGAAAGGGTGTTGAATTTTGTCAAAGGCTTTCTCAGCATCTAGGGAGATGATCATATGGTTTTTCTTTTTCAGTTTGTTTATATGATGGATCACGTTGATAGTTTTTTGTATGTAAAACCATCCCTGCAATCCAGGGAAGAAGCCTAATTGGTCATGGTGGATGGTTTCTCTGATATATTCTTGAATTCGGTTTGCCAATATTTTAATGAGTATTTTTGCAGCAATGTTCATCAGGGTATTGGTTTGTAGTTTTCTTTCTTAGTTGTGTCTTTGTGAGGCTTGGGGACCAAGGTGATTGTGGCCTCGTAGAAAGAGTTTGGTAATGAACCTTCTGTTTTTATTGTGTGGAACAATTTGAGGAGTATTGGTATTAGTTCTTCCTTGAACATCTGGTAGAATTTTGCACTGAAGCCTTCTGGCCCTGGGCTTTTTTGGTTGGATGGCTTTCAATGACTGCTTCCATTTCATTGTGGGTAATAGGTCTATTTAAGTTGTTTGTCTGTTCTGGTTTAATTTTTGTTAAGGATAGTTATCCAGAAATTTGTCTATTTCCATTGAGTTTTCAAATTTTATGGAATACAGGTTTCTAAAGTAGGACCTAAAATTGTGTGGATTTCCTCTTTGTATGTTGTTATGTTTTCCTTTTCATTTCTGATTTTGTTAATTTGCCTATCTTGTTGATTTTTTCAAAAAATTGACTCTTTGTTGCATTGATTTTTTTGTATTATTTTTCTGGTTTCTATTTCATTGATTACAGCCCTCAAATTGATTATTTCCTGGCATCTACTCCTTCGGGGTGAGTTTGCTTCTTTTTCTTCTAAGGCTTTCAGTTGTGCTATTAATTCTCTAATGTGACTTAGTGTAATGAACTTCCTTCATAACACTGCTTTCAAGGTGTCCCATAAGTTAGGGTATGTTGTGTCCTGTTCTCATTGAATTTTAGAAAGTCCTTAATTTCTTCATTTCTTCTTTGACCCAGTTGTGTTGCAACTGTACATTGTTCAGTTTCCATGAGTTAGTAAGTTTTCTGCAAATTGTGTTGTTGGTGAATTCCAATTTTAAAGTATGGTGGTCTGATAAGATACAGGGGACTAGTCCAATTCTTTTGTATCTGTTCAGGTTTGTTATGCCAGCTAGTATGTGGTCGATTTTAGAGAAGGTTCCATGTGGAGCAGAGAAGAAGGTATATTCTTTTGTGTTCGGTTGTAATGTTCTATAGGTATCTATTAAACACAGAAGAGACATAACATGTGTTGGTCTTTTGTTTCTCTGTTGAGTTTCTGATTGGTGGTCCAGGCTAGTGGGGAGAATGGTGTGTTGAATTTTCCCACTATAGAAGTATGAGGTTTTATGTGAGGTTTGAATTTTGGTAGTGTTTCTTTTACAAATGTGGGTGCTTTTGTATTGAGGGCATAGATGTTCAGAATTGAGACTTTGTGTTGATGGATTTCTCCTGTTATGTATAAGAAATGACCTACTTCATCTCTTTTGCTTAATTTTGGTTTGAAGTCTAACTTATTAGATATTAGGATAGCCACACCTGCTTGCTTCTTGGGTCCATTTGATTGGAAGAGCTTTTCCCATCTCTTTACCCTGAGGTAATGTCTATCTTTGAAGCATAGATGTGTTTCTTGTATGCAGCAGAAAGATGAATTCTGTCTTTGCATCCATTCTGTTAGCCTGTGTCTTTTTATAGGTTAGTTAAGACCATTAATGTTAAGGGTGAATAAGTACCATTGGTTGTTAATGCTTGTTTGTTTTATATTTGTTGTTGACAGTGGTATTGTGAATATGTTTGTCCTGCTTTACCCTTGGTTTCTGGTGTAGTGGGATTATCTGTTGCCTAGGTCTTTGTGAGCACAGTTAACTTCCTTGTGTTGGTGTTTTCCTACCAGAACTTTCTGTAGGGCTGGATTTGTAGATATGTATGGTGAAAATATGGCTTTTTAATTAAATATCTTGTTTTCTCCTTCTATAATGATTGAGAATTTTGCTGGGTATAGTAGCCTTGGCTGGCATCTGTAGACTCTTAGTACTTGTAGAACATCTATCCAGGACCTTCTGGCCTTGAGGGTTTCCATGGAGAAGTCAGGCATAATTTTGATACGTCTGCCTTTATATGTTACCTGTCCTTTTTTTCTTTTCTGTTCTTAATATTCTTTCTTTATTCTGTATGTTAGTTTTTTTTTGATTATTATATATCGAAGTGTCTTTTTTCTTTGGTCCAGTCTGTTTGGTGTTCAGTATGCTTCTTGTACTTTCACAGGAATGTCCTTCATATTTGGAAAGTTTTCCTCAATTATTTTGTTGAATACGTTTTGGCATTTTTGAGCTGGGCTTCCTCACCTTTCTCTATGCCTATTATTCTTAGGTTTGGCCTTTTCACAGTGTCCCACATTTCCTGGATGTTTTGTGTTAAGGATTTGTTGGATTTACGATTTTCTTTGGTCTATGAATGTATTTTCTCTAGTTTATCTTCCACGCCTGAGATTCTCTCTTCCATCTCTTGAATTATGTAGGGTATGCTTGTGTCTGTAGTTTCTAATTGTTTGTTCAGTTTTTCTATTTCCAGCATTCCTTCGCTTTGTGTTGTCTTTATTTTCTCTATTTCAGTTTTCAAGTCTTGAACTGTTTCCTTCGCCTGCCTAATTGTTTTTTTCTTGGCTTTCTGTACTTTCTTTACTTTCCTTAAGAAATTTGTTCATCTCTTCCAATTTTTGTTTGTTTTTTCTTCCATTTCTTTAAGGGATTTTCTCACATCTTCTTTGAGGGCCTTTATCATTTTTGTGATGATAATTTTATGTCATTCCCTTCTTCTTCATTTGCTTTGATGTGTTACTGTCTAGTTGCTGTAGATTCCATAGTTTCTGGTGAAGTCATGCTTGTCTTTCTGTTGTTAGGTGTTTTCTTGTATTGCTGTCTTCCCATAGCTTCTTCCAGTAGGTTTTGGTGGGATCTCTCCCTCTTACTATAGTACTTCCCCAGTGGGCTTACATTCGTCAGAGGTTCGATGTCTTAACTCTGTGTAGTCCAAGCTCTCTAGGAGGCCTATGCACATGCATGGTCCTGGCAATTGGGGTCAGTGATCAGGATCCATCAGAAGACTGTCAATGGAGGTCAAAGACCCAGAAGACTGTTCCTTGTGCCTAATAGTCAGATCTAGCCTGGGCCTGGCACTCTGCAGCTGAGGCCTCTTTGGCAGAGGCCCTGTGATGGGGGTCAAGAATCCTGCTGGCAGGAACTCAGAGTGGTCCAGCAGAGATAGGGGGACCTCTGGGAGGGGCCCGGAGCTCCCGTAGAGGACTGTTGGTTGGAATCAGAGACCAGGCAGATGGAAATTAAAGGTGGTCCAGCGTGGATAGGCACGTGTAGTATGCTGAGAGCCTCTCTCAGAAGTTCCCCGATGGTGTCTCCAAAATAACTGTTTTCAATCTTTGGTTACACCTGTAGTACTGAATTGTGGTTCCCTATCAAAGCATTAGTGTGTTTGATCAAACTAAACCACCAACCCAGAGGTTCTGATAACTTTTTTGAAAATAACTAGGACTCTGGCCATGTGTTAAATATCTTTTCATTTCTACAGTTTGCCTGATCTTTCCTACCCTGAAATGTTTTTAATCATTTATATATTAAAGTAACCCATTTAATTTCCTTCAATTAAGAAGTTGGGCCTGGATTCTTTCAGTTTTAACCCTGATCCTCCATGAGAGAGAATTATCAAATATCTCCTCTAGCATGTTTGTGGTTTTGCTTTTATTTTACATTTTACTTTCCCTGAAGAAAAATGTTTTGTATGCCAGTCACTGTCACTTGTGTTTAATAATGTCTATCATGTCATAGCTGTTGATAGTTCCATAAACTAAATAGTCCCTCCTCTAGTCATTTACAAGTTCTTATCAATTTGAACTTAAAATATGAATGTTTTATTTCTTTTTATCTTTTCTAGTTTGTGTAAATTGATACTACTTTGCAGAATTTGTGTAGGCTTTGTATTAGTATTCAATTCCATATGCACAAAAATTCCAAAAGTCACAAGGAGACAAAAACCTTTAATGTCTTTCTATTGTTAGTGAGGAACAAATTCAGTGGCCTCAGCATAATTTTGTGAGCCTTTATGTCTTGAAAAATGGATTGGTTTGGAATGAATTACAGTGTGTTCTCTGTAAACCATAGGAACACCCCATGATAACCTAGATAGTTCAGAAATTTGAAATCTTTTTATTTTTGAAAATATTATCTTGTAACATGCTATTTTCTTAGCCCACCAAACAGAGTTATAAAACAGGATTAGAAAACAAAATTATAAAGTGCTTTGGCTTGATGGTGTCTTTTTTTGAGAAATTAGAAACTATGAAAAGAACAACTATTTTCACTGATAGAAATCCCCTTCTGTATTCTTTGATGGTATTTGGAAATATTTGTTTCAATGTAATTGAGCATATAGACATTTTTATGTAGCAACAGAAGGGCCAGAATCAGGCTGTCAAGATCCATCATCAGGTCTAGCCAGTGCAGCCTCACCTTCACTTTTAGAGTCCCCATGGTCACTGGAACATTGATTGCTGAAAAGGGCATTCCAAAATGCTATACAGAGTTTGCTGTGCGAGCTGTTCTGAGTTACCACCTCTCCTCCTTTTCTTCCCCTTACTCTCTCTCTCTCTTACACACACACACACACACACACACACAGGGTGAGAGAGAGAGAGAGAGAGAGAGAGAGAGAGAGAGAGAGAGAGAGAGAGAGAGAGAACTGGCTTTTATAATCTACTGACACACCACTGCTTCCAAACCTAAGATATGTTTGACTTGTTGTCAAAGCAATCTTGTGACATTGATTGTACTTTGTTATACATCTCCTTCCCTGATTACTACTTTAGTTCACCTGTGATAGTAAAGAGAATATTCCAATAAGAAGGTTAAAAGTAACAAATCTAGCTTGTCAAGAAAATATAAAGCTTGTTCTAGTTAAGCCTCTTATTTTTTAAGTTGGAGTCTGTCTGGCACAACAACGGGGGCTTATTTCAGAAGGGGACACAACATTGTCTCTCTTCTTGAGCAGTAACTTGTTAAAATTCTTTCCATTTTTTAAAGTATGTTAGTTCTTTCCTGTCTTCACTTCTGTTTTGTTTTTGTTTTTTTTTTTTTTTTAACATTTCCTGATAATAGGGAAAAAATGACTGAATGGGTCAGGTCAATTAATACAGCATTTAGAAATTAAAAAATAAATAGGAGCATGGCTCACTACTAAAATGCAGAGCAAGTGTCACTCTAGGTACTCCAGTCTGAGAATGATCCTGCAGAATACCTCAGTTAGAGAGGAGAAGAGGCACTGAATCAGGTCATATACTTTTCCATAAGGCAGAAATCTATTTGGGAGGAGTGATTAGAAAATAGGGACAAGACCAGGCTACAGAAACCCACAGAGACAGGTGACCTGAACAAGGAAGAGCTATTGGGCCCCCAGACTGATAGCTGGGAAACTAGCATTGAACTGACTCAGACCCCCTGAATGTGGGTCTCAGTTACAAGGCCTGAGCAGTCCAAGGGATCTCTGATAGTGGAACCAGGATGTATCCCTGGTGCACGGAAGGATTTTGGGAGCACATTCCCCATGGAGAAATACTCCCTTAACCTATAGACAGGAGGAAAGTCATAGACCCTACTCCAAAAGACTTAACAGGTTTTGATAATCCCTCCTGGAAGGCATCACCCTCCTTGTGGAGTGGGGGCATGGTATGGCATGGGAGGGAGGTCTGGGAGCATGGGAGGAAAGAAGGGAGAGAGGGAATTGGGATCAATATGTAAAATAAGAAAAAATAATAAATATAAACAAGAAAAGAAAAGCTTCTTTTGGTTTACAGTTTGCATTTGATCCACCATGAAATGTAAGGAAAAGCAACAGGATGATAAAGCAAATGATCCTACTGAGCCTACAGTTCACTTTCTTCTTTTATATTTAGTACAGGATTCCAAACCATGGTGAAAGTACTGCCCAAGTCTAAAGTAAGTCTTTCCACCTTAGTTAACCTCACAGGCATTCTCAGAAGCACTCTGTGACTCCAGATTGCATCAATCTGATAGTATTAGTCATTACACTTTATTTAATATTGAATTTCAATTTAGAGGAGCAGCTTTGTCTTATTCTTCTTCACCTTTTAAATTTTATTAGTATTATTATTTATTTTGCTAAAGAAGCCAGGTTGAACAGAACTCTCATGGTTCAGGTGGGAAATATCTGACCCTGGGGACATGAAAGCAAGAGAACTGGCTCCACCCCCTTGTTAATCAATTCAATGGGTGGACTATCCAGGGCGATGCAGGAGAGCTCACCCTGGTAGTGAGGACAGGAGAGAGTTGGCAGTCTGGCCAAACCTGCAACTATCTGGGCCCAGAACCAGGGCCATATATTGGCTCACACCAACATTCACCACATCTGTAATCTATTGGACCTGACCTGAAGACAGAAGGCTGCAGGATTTTTACCACAACAGGTTAAGCATCAGGAGTCACAGTGAGAGGAAGCAGAAACCAGAGGCCTCAAACCAGACCAATGACTCTTTGCAATGAACACTTGCAAGTAAAAATATATACATAGAAGAGTTTATTTTTTTATTTTTTACATATGAAGCTGTAGGCAGTTACTTGTTTCTTGTCGGCTAGTTCTGTCTTAATTATTAACCCATTTCTATTAATCTAAGTATTTGCACATGGTCTTATCTTACCGGAGAGAGGGGCTGGCATTTTTCTCTCTATCCTCTATCTTGGATCTCCTCCATCCTACTTCCTCTCTCCTCCTAGTCACCTAGTACTGCCTATTTTGCTTTGCTATTGGCCAACAGTACTTTATTCATTAACCAATAAGAGAAACATATTTACAGAATGACCAATCTCCCATCATCTTCTCTTTTCTGTCTAAAATAAAAAGAAGGGTTTTAATTTTAACCTTACCATAGCAAAATATTGATAACAACAGTTATCAAATAAGAACTACAGTTAACAATATTTAGTTCATTAATATTTAGCAAGATTTAAAGAAAATATTTTATCATCTATCCTATATTTGTGAGTCTGAAGTCCTATAAGTAACTTATCTTTAATACTAACTAAAGAAATCTATAACCATAACTATCTGTCTTCAACTCCTTCAAAGACCACAGAAGGATAATATATAAACTCTAGAAATGACAGAGACAACTGGCCACATGGTCAGTCACCTGAAGTCCTTCTGTAATGTTCCATCTTTAGCCCATAGGCCATAGTGTGTCTGGCAGACTCCTCAGCAAGGCAGGAAACTTTAACCTGCCCACTGTATTGGCAGTTTGTCAGTCACTTTTCTCTGTGTCCTGCAGACTGTCTGGCAGACTCTTCCATGAAGCAGAACTCTGTAGCAATGTCCATCTTGAATCAGCAGTCACTTGCCTGTGGTTCTTGCATGTCCAGTTTATACAGCATAAAGTCAAACAGTCCAGACAAGAGCAGTATCTTGCCTAAATGGCTAGTCTTGCAATATTGAAATCAAATTCCATAACGTGTTTCTTCAAGGTCCATCTTCCTTTCTGATGCAGGTTGTGTTTCCAGGAGCAGTTGTGCCTCACTGTTAAGAAAAACCCTAAACCATTATGTAAGTCTTTTAAAGGTTTGAAGAATGCCTATCCATCTCAAATACATCGCTATGTATCTTGAAAACCTAACTAAATTAACTCTAAGTTTTGACTATCATATTTATCTCTCTATAATCTTCATTTAATTATATATTACATTTTTAAGTGAGCTACATAAACACAATGCCTAAACAAGAGGAGAAATACATACATCATCAAATTGACCTTACATTGTATCAATAAATGAAAATCCATTTTAAAACAGTATTCACCTCTATACCATAATCCCCTTTTTACCTTTAAAAAATTGGTTGTGATCATTAACCATTTATAACCAAGCCCATTGAAATGACAACAAAAATATATAAACAATATTTGGGAATCTGGGCGTCGGTCTTTCCAAACTGCTTCCTGCTGGTAGGGGGCACTGTCATGGGGGATCAGAAGGAGATGCAGAAATCCTGGCTGTAATCTGTAAGGTTGCCTTGTCCCAACTGTTTTGAATGTTGGATCAACTGGGACTCTGTTTCAGGGGGTCTTGTTTGATCAAACCACATTAGTCTAGAAGAATTCTCAGCTTTTCATTTTCTGAAAATGTGGAAGTTTGACTTCTTTCTTCCCTATTTGTATCCCCTTGATCACCTCTTGTTGTCTTAGGCACATGTCTTTAATCCTCCTGTTAGTTTGCTTGTTTGTGTATTTATTTTTAGTGTATTTGCAAACTATTGACTGAGCATCTATTGGGTGGCAGACCATGAACAAATAAAATATCCTCATATATTTTAATCTGTGATGCTCATATTCTCATATAGAAATGGAACATAAACAAGTAAAAGAGGAAATATTTGAAAATAGTGTATTATTAGAAAAAAATTAAAACATGTAAATACTGGAAAGGTACTACAATTTTATTTTATTTTAGTTTAGTTTTTTTTGTGACTGTTTCTCTGTGTATCTTTGGAGCCTGTCCTGGCACTCAATATCTAGAGCAGGCTGGCCTCGAAATCACAGAGATCCCCATGCATCTACCTCCTAAGTGCTGGGATTAAAGCCCTGCACCATCACAATCCAGCTGTTACTACAGGTTTAAAGAGGGTTATCAGGAGAAATCTAATAGAGAAATTCAAAACTGAAATGCTCATAGTATAAATGTGAGACAACCATTGTGACTTTGGAGACAATAAGAACGACTGTGGATTTTTCATTACTATTTTGGTATATCTGCAATCTCATACCCAAGGATAACATTTAAGAAATGAATTATTTATTTTGGACTACAATTTCAGATGGTTCAGTTCATGACTGCTTGGTCCCATGTGCTTGAGTAGAACATTATGGTGGCTGAAGAATGTAGTAAAGGATAGTTAGTCATTCACATCACAGCCGAGAGTAACAAAAAATAACTATGATTTAAATACCCTCAAGTCCACCCCACAGTAATCAATTCTTTTTGGTAGGTCCCATCTCCTGAGGTTTCCAGTACTTCCTCAAATTCCACCATCAGCTTGGGACCATTAGTGTAAACATGAGTGTGTGAGGAGAATTTAAAATTTAAACTATTTTAGTTCATGATGACATAAGAAGCCATAGGGTATTTTGAGCACAGATATAAGAGAACATGATTTGTTGTAAAAAGATGACATTGGATTCTGTGTTAGGAATATATTGTAGGAGCTTAAGGATTGAGGTAATCATTTATGGAATAGATGTCTTCATTAGTCTCTTAGTGTTGCTATAACAAATAAGCACAAAATTCTTGGCTTAAAACAGCAACAATGCATTATAGGTTATAGGTTCATATCCAGTTTCAGATATCACTGGAAAAAAATAATATATAAGCCTTTTTGGGGGGAAGAGTTGTAAGGATGAATCCAATTCTTATTCATTCAAGTTGATGACGTGAATAAAGTGTTTGCAGGTATAGAAATAAGATAATTTTCAAACTGAGGGTACTCTTAATTTCAAAATGTCCTTGTTCTGTCCTTACATGTAGCATCCTATATCTTAGAATAAGTAAAAATATATTGATTCATAGATATGCTACCATCTCTCTGACCCTATTTCCTTTGCTACAGTTTTCTTTGACTCATCTGGAAAATGCCACATTTTTATATATTCAAGAGGTCCAAATATGGGTATGATTGTGAATACCACAATGGCATTTAGATGTGAATGAAGGTGTGGAGGTGATGAAAAGTAGTAAGCAGATAGTTTCTGGATACATACATTTAAGATAGAGACAATGGGGTTTGTCAATTTTAAAATGCAGCATTTTTTAATGAATGAAATTTTGGTCTCTTGAATCACTGATATTCTTGATCTTAAGGATGATTTAAAAATATTCAGTTCTGGGACTACTATAAACAATTAAGTACATAAATAAATAAATAATTTCCCTGTTTAAAGAAAACCAAAATAACATCAAGGATTATTCCAAGGGTTATTCTTGTTGTGGTTTTGAGTAATGAGAATTATTGAATTGCTAACTATTGATAAAAGGAAGATAATATGAGGTATAATGTGCCTATTTGTCAGAAAAGGATATAAAATGCTGTACTAAAGAAAAAAAAATCCTAAAATCTCAAAGTTTTTTGTAAAGAATATGGCTGCTATGTTTTTTATTTGCCTCAAGGTCAAGGTCTAAGGCCTAGAATTTCAAAGGTTTTCTCAGTTCTATATTTTATACCTGATAGTGAATATCTCATGTGTCTTGCAATTTTCTGAGTTCCTAAAATGATTAACCATTTCTATTTCCTCCTGCCCCTAATTCAAAGCTGTATTTAGAGCTGATATATTTCTTGAATAATGTCATAACTATTTGCAACAGAGACAAATATTCCAGTAACATCTGATTTTCAGCATTTTAAACCATAAATGCAGACACTCATTGTATTAGTTACTTCTTTATTGCTGTGACAAAGAATCATGGCCAAGGCAACTTTTATAAAAGAAAATTTTGAATTTAGTTTATAGTTTCAGAAGTTTAGAGTCTATGATTCTCCAGCAAAGTCATGATTTCAGCAATAGTTTAGAATTCACATCTTGATCTGCAAGTTGGTGACAGAGAAAACACAGTGGGAATGGCCTATGGCGTGCATGCTCCTTCAAACAACCACATCCCACACTCCTAACCCCATAGATTCATGGCCATACCATAAGGTAAAATGGATTTAGTCTAACTTCAAAAGTCTCCACAGTATTTCACTGTTTCCTATGTGCAGTACCACAGAATATACATAACCACTCCAAAAGGGATGAATCATAGAATAGCAACGAAATACTTGACCAGAACAAGATGAAAACCCAGTAGGGCAAACTCAAGATCATAGTTATCAAAGGACTTTGATGACTCTTCCTTTTCCCCTTTCTGCATGCAATACACCCCCACTCTCTATCTCTCTTTTTCTCTCTCTGGCTGATTCTTTCAGTCATCATATAAATTCAGTGCTTCATCCTACAGAACATCACCCTTTTAGTATTCTGTTATCAGTTTTCTCCATCAGCACCTTGCCCTGAAGTGAAGGTGATATTTTTCTATTTTAACAACAATTCCCAGCATTAACTTCTCAATATGTTAAGATAGAATATGTCAAGCAGGAATGTGACCAAAATTTCAAATCTTTCACAACCCATTCATGTATATATTCTGTAGCCTATGAAGATAAGACACTTGCCAACTATCTAAATTATCATCAATCTTGTAACAAGGAGAAATGGGAGATGAATCACCACATGCTGACTTTAAGACATCATCTAGTAATAACACATAACACTGATTTTCACACTTACTTTGCTTAAAATCAGGTAATTTGATGATATTAACATGAGAAAATATGGTTCCTAATCCCGATGATTAAATATTTGCAAACAATAAATAGTCTAAGAGATTTGATGAAAAGTATGAGATTTGATGAAAAGTTTGATTTGGGATTAGTTAATTTTAAAGATCTATAAGACATCTAAGTAAAGCCATAGACAAGTATTTGTATCACATAGTCAGGAGTTTCGTGGAGACAAAAATATTAGGAATCAAGAGCATAAGAGGTCTTTAGAAAATAGTGATGAAAAGGGAGATACATTATTTAAAAGTGGAATATAACTGGTGAAAATAAATAGAAGGATTAATCAATGTATTAGAAGTAAAACTTGGAGTGTGTGATGGCCTGAAAGCCAAGACAGATATTATTTTGATAATGAGGGTTGGTAACCTTTGCCCTGTTGTATTCAAGTCAAGTAAGACAGACTGGCAATTGAGCATTGCCTTCATTATGGGTATACCATTTGTGATATTCAGAACAGTTTTTGTAGGTCAGTAAGTATAAAAATCTAAGAGCAATATTCTTTAAGAGAGTAAAAAGATGTTAATGATAGTTAAACAGGATAATAGATGGAGAAAATATGGATTCACAAAAAAATTTTTAAACAATACATGACTAGGCAGATTTAGAGGGAAGGGGAAAATCCAGCAACATCTTTGAGGATCTGAAACAAGGTGAAGAAGTGGAACTCACTTTATTAGTTGAAGTTTGTTTTAGCTATACTCATGAGTAATTACATTCTTAGAAGCAGTAGTGAATATGGAGCAATATTGAGTTATATGTATTAACAGGCAGGTAAATATTTTGGTAGCAATTCATTGACATTCTCTATTGATTTCTTCTATTTAATCAATAAAACAAAAATCAAGGCCAGCAAGGACCAAAGAGAAGAAGGCGTTATAGATTGTAAACAGATAATAAATTATATAGAACACTTATACTCTTATAGAACTCTAATGCCTGCCATGTAGCATTAAGGACATTTCTGATGTCAGAAATCATAAACTCAATGACAATTCAGTAAGAATGTATATTTTATTCTAGCAAAATGGTAAGCAGTTTTAACATAAGAGAATTATGATTTTGTTTTTTTATAAATGTTATTTAAATTAGAAACAATCTTATTTTACAAATCAATCCCAAT